>NC_133432.1:1634166-1849166 GCF_011762505.2 Arvicanthis niloticus
CACAGCACTTACATCATGAGGGAGAGTCAGATATTAAAGCAATCAATCATGGAATTATTTAATTATAGTAGTGATAAGTCGTGCCAAGAAGCACAATGTGGCATGAAGTGTGTTAGAAGAAGACCCAGCAGGTCTGGCGTCCCCTGAGGAAATACTGCATCTGGATTGAAGGAAAGTAGAGGGCTGAGGAGGCGTGCAGATGGGGGTGGCGCATGCGCAGTACTGAGGAGGAAGAATATTGATAATTTTAGAAACAGAAATTAGGCAAGTGTGTTTGTGTCACCAGGAATGAGTACAAATATCTGGAGAGTTAGCTGGGAGCCAGTTCCATAGCATAAGTTTTAGGAAAATTCAACAAATTATTAAATGCCTACTGCCATGTGATACAGTATCAAAGAGAGAATCTGAATTAAAAATACCCTAAACTCCCAGCCAGCAGCAGGTGGAAGTGGGAAGCCAGAGTCAGCCATGGACTCTTATGCATTCCAGCATCATGTGATCTGTTTCTTTGGAGGAAGTGAACAACCTAAGCCAGGAGTGCTGCTTCTGTGTGTGCAGCAGCCGGACCCCTTTCCCTCTCCCTTTTGCCTACACTGGAGATTGTTACTTGAGCTTACTGAGGTGACCACCTACTGTCAGAATTTTGTGGAAAGCTCTTTAGAACTGGGGCATGCTGCCTTTACTGTTTCCCTAGTGTTTTCCTCAGAAGGGGTCTGCATATCTCCTGCTGTGTCACTAGTGAGTGATAGCTCTGTGGTTCTCAGATCAGCAGATGAGCGTTCTGCAAGCTGCAAACTCTGAGCTGCAGGGATAATGGGGATTAGATTGTATTGGACAGAAATTGATGCTTCATCGTAGAAGCAGAGACAACTGTTACCTCTGAACTGATTGTTATCAGATGGACTTTCAAGACTTGTTCTAGAGCAGTGGTTCTCAACCTTCTGAATGCTGTGACCCTTACACAGTTCCTCACGTCATGCTGGCCTCCCTCCATAACATTATGTTTGTTGATTCATAACTGTAATTTTGCCACTGTCAATGAATCATAATGTAAATATCTGATATACAGACGGTCTTAGGCAACTCCTGTGAAGGGGTTGTTCAGTTCCCATAGGGTCATGGCTCATGTTGAGAACCACTGTTCTAGACCGTCATCAGAATCATTAATCACGTTCTATTCTATTTAAAAAATAGTGTTAGAATATGGTATCAATGACATACATTTAAAAGGTAAAGGTGTATTTTTTACAAATCTGCATTTATATATTCCAGAAAGTGATTTTATACTACTCAGGCTTTCAAATAAAATATGAGAACACTGCAGCTGGAGAGCCAGCTCTGTCAGTCAGTGCTTGCCACACAAGCCCAAGGACCAGGTTGGTTCCCAGCACCCCTGTGGCATATGTTTGTAATCCTAGCTCTGGGCAGTTGAGACAATTGGATCCCTGAGCTTCCAGCAAGCCTAGTTCAATTTGGGAGCAATAGGTCCCAGTGAGACTATCTTAAAACCAAGGTGGCTGGCATCTTAGGGACAACAATATATAGGTTGTCTTTTGGCACGTGCACACGCGCACACACACACACACACACACACACACATGCATGCACTCCACAAATGTCAGAATATGCTATAATACTCAAAAATTATAAGTATTTTAAAAATTCATTGTACTAAAAGAGAATATATATATAGTCATGGTTTTTAAATGTACATTTATAAAGTTTATATAGACAGACTAATGTAATGAAAAGACTCTAAGATATTTTGTTTTAAATTGCATTCATTTGTGTGTGCATGCCCTTATGTCATGTGTACTTGTGTATCACAGTGTACATGTGTGACAGTCAAGAGGACAGCACATTGGAGTCTTTTCTCCTTCCACTGTGGGGCCTGGGTATTGAACTCAGATTGTCAGGTTTGGCAACACGCAACGGAACTAGCTATGCTATTATATCATGTCTCATCTGTTTATATTAGTATGCAGATAGGTAGTCTTCAAATTTAGTCGTAGAAGAACTATTCTATAATGTGTTAATTTCTTTAAAAAATCTAGGTCAACAAATGAGATTTCTTGAAAGTTATATGAAAGTTTCTTTTGGTGGCCTGGGAGATGCCCATTACACAATGAATTCTTCAAAGCTGGCCTTGGCTACTTCGCAGTTTTGTGGCCATTTTGGGGTATGTGAGACCGTGTATAAGAAAGAAAGAAAATAAAGAAAGGAGAAAAAAAGAAGAAAGAAGACAGAAAGACAAGAGAGAAAGTTAAGTCAGTCAGTCAGAAAGAAAAGTCAGTCAGTAATAAGTAAACCAACAAGCTGAATTCATCAGTTGTTTGTACCGTTGGTGCTCTGGTGCCTCTGGCTCCGCCAACTGGAAGACTGACTGTCGTATGTGCATCAGTGGTCGGCCACCGTTACTGCTCTTTGTGGAACAGTGGACTTTTCTGTAACTGATGGCTAATTGACAGCTGCCAGGCTTTGGCTGTGAAGAGCAATGCTGTGCACTGTGTCTGCGGTTCCTTCCAGTTGCTGGTGTGCAGTGTGGACTTCACGAGTGATTTATAAGAATCCTCGTCCCTCCAGATCTTTGTCAACCTTTGTTATTTTCTATTTAATTTTAGCTGATTCACTCCTACATCCCCTGAGGAGTTGAACCTAGGATGTCCTGTGTGCTGGCTGGTCAAGCTCTCTGTACCCTGGGTCTGTTAACTCTTCCGTGTGTAGGCTCTGTGGTGAGATCTTCTTTCTCTGTCTTCTTTCATTGGGCTTTTTCCTGGAAATTACAAATGAGAGAGTCAGCCTGCGCACTGGCGGTCATCCGTATAACTAATTTTAAAGTTATTAAGTTCCATTGTCTTTATTTAACTTTGTACTTTTTCTTCTTGAGGAAGTTGCTCAAGAGTTTTAATTGTTCAGTCATTTTTTATACGTGTGCCTTTAAGCCCATCTACCATTCTACATATTTTGGTATGTACTACTTTAATTATAATTTGTTTAAAATATTTGCTATTTCTCTCTCTTTTTGAGGAAATCACTTATCTGTTGTCATAGAAAAGCTTAAGGTTTCTTATTCCCAATTAGTTGAATAATAGAGAATAAACATGTTAATATATATGTTCTCCGGTTAGTATTTGAAGGTTGACATAAGCAGCCACAGTTATCAGTCCATGCTGTGTTTATTACTGAATACTATTCCATCGTATAAGTGTAGCCCAACTAACTGACACACCGCTGTGCATGTGGCTCTCTGACTTTTGTTGCTGCTGTTGATGTTTCTGTGCTGGGGGATCCTACCCAGGGCCTTCCACAGTAGATTCATTGTCTACTGTTGAGCTGTATGTAAATCCATGTGTGGTGTTTAGTTATTAAGCGTGAAGCTGCTGTGACTGTTGACATAGATACATGTTTTAGCTTCATGTGGGTAAAGGCCTATGGAGGGAATTATTGCAGATGTTATACAGAGTCTGTGGAAAGCTGGCAAACACCCCCTTTTCAGCGGTCGCTCTTAAACTTCTGTGGCCGTGAGTGTGACTTACGTCTGCATCACATTTCCGACAACATGCTGTGTTTTCATTCATTCAAAAACGCTTTAATTTTAATTTGTTGAAAACAAGGACTATAAAATTGACCTTTTAAATAATTTTAAAATATTTAAGGTTCTAGTCATTTGTTTACAATGTATATCCAGAATTTTTTTTCTTGCAAAACTGAAATGCATTCATCAAACAACTCTGCCTTCCTTTCTCCACTCACCCCCTGGAAACCTTTCTCTCTGGTTTGTTTCCATGATTTTGATGACTGTAGTGAGTTAGTGTAAGTAAAAACATACACTATTTGTTCTTTATAAGTCACTTCTTTTGCTGAACATAACGTTCAACGTTTTTCCAGGTTGTAGTGTCTGACAGGGTGTAATTTTTATCTTCATGTGTGTGAAAATTGTTTTTTTTTTTCCTGATTCTTTTTTCCATGCCTAGCTTCTTTTAGAAAGTAAAATTTAGGTCTGGAGAGATGGCTCAGGGGTTAAAGAGCATTGACTGCTCTTCCAGAGGTCCTGAGTTCAATTCCTAGCAACTACATGGTGGCTCACAACCATCTGTAATGAGATTTTATGCCTCTTCTGGTGTCTCTGAAGACAGCTACAGTGTGCTCAAATAAATAAAAATAAATCTTAAAAAACATTAAAAAAAAAAAAAAGAAAGTAAAACATAATTACTTCATTTCCCACGATCATTCTCCTCTTGCCAACCTATCCTATGTACCTGACCCTGACCCCCTTTGCTCTTTCCCCCTCTGTCACTGGGACATGTCTGTCTTATCTGTCTGTCTGTCTGCCTATCATCCATTCATACACCTACCTACCTACCTATCACTGAATATATAAATATAACCTGCCAAGTCTGTGCTGTGTTGCTCGTATGTGTATTATTTCAGTGCTGGTTCTGGTGTTGCATACCTTTAATCCCAGCATTCAGGAAGCAGACACATGCAGATCTCTGTGAATGAGTTCAAGGCTACCATGGTCTACACAGTGAGTGCCAGGCCAACTGAACAGGGTCACCCAAGGAAATATGTCTCAAAAAATTATACAATTTTCTTTATTCTCTCTCTCTCTCTCTCTCTCTCTCTCTCTCTCTCTCTCTCTCTCTCTCTCTCTCTCTCTCTCCCCCCTCCTCTCCCTCCCCTCCCCCTCCTCCTTTTACTGTGTATGCTTATGTGTATTCAGACATGCTAGCAGGTGAGCACCAGGGAAAGTTAGAGGAAGACTTGCTGGAGTTAGTTCTCTCCTGTTACTTTCTGGGTACTGAGCAACAAACTAACTCTAGGTTATTAAGCTTTATAGAAAGCACTGTCACATGCTTACCTGTCCCTCCCTCTGTCCATCCATCCGACCTATGCATGCCACAGTGTGCCTGCTGTGGGTGCGAGTAGGCAACTCTACAGTGTTGATTCTTTCCTAACATCTTGTAAAATCTGGGCACCAAGGTAAGGTCAGTGAACAGTGGCCTCCCCCTGCTGACCATGTCACAGTGGCCTCCCCCTGCTGACCCTCTCACAGTGGCCTCCCCCTGCTGACCCTCTCACAGTGACCTCCCCCTGCTGACCCTCTCACAGTGGCCTCCAGCTGATCATGTCACAGTGGCCTCCCCTGCTGACTCTCTCACAGTGGCCTCCCCTGCTGACTCTCTCACAGTGACCCTCCCCTGCTGATCCTCTTACAGTGGCCTCCCCTGCTGAGCCTCTCACAGTGACCTCCCCCTGCTGACCCTCTCACAGTGGCCTCCCCCTCCTGATCCTCTCACAGTGACCTCCCCCTGCTGACCCTCTCACAGTGGCCTCCCCTGCTTACCCTCTCACAGTGACCTCCCCCTGCTGACCCTCTCACAGTGGCCTCCCCCTCCTGACCATGTCACAGTGACCTCCCCCTGCTGACCCTCTCACAGTGGCCTCCCCCTGTTGACCCTCTCACAGTGGCCTCCTCCCTGTTGACCCTCTCACAGTGGCCTCCCCCTGCTGACCCTCTCACAGTGACCTCCCCCTCCTGACCCTCTAACAGTGACCTCCCCCTGCTGACCATGCCACAGTGGCTGACCTCTGCTGATCATGTCACAGTGGCCTCCAGCTGACCATGTCACAGTGGCCTCCCCCTGCTGATCCTCTCACAGTGACCTCCCCCTCCTCACTCCTCTCACAGTGACCTCACCCTCCTGACCATGTCACAGTGACCTCCCCCTCCTGACCATGGCACAGTGACCTCCCCCTCCTGACCCTCTCACAGTGGCCTCCCCCTGCTGACCCTCTCACAGTGGCCTCCACCTCCTGACCATGTCACAGTGACTCCCCCCATGCTGACCATGTCACAGTGACCTCCCCTGTTGACCCTCTCAGTGGCCTGTCCCCTACTGACCTACTCACAGTGGCCTCCTCCTGCTGACCATGCCACAGTGACTTCCCCTGCTGACCCTTTCAGTGGCCTTTCCCCTGCTGACCTTCTCACAGTGGCCTCCCCCTGCTGACCATGTCACAGTGACCTCCCTCCTGTTGACCATGCCATAGTGGCTGACCTCTGCTGACCATGTCACAGTGGCCTCCAGCTGACTATGTCACAGTGACCTCCCCCTGCTGACCCTCTCACAGTGACCTCCCCCTCCTGACCATGTCACAGTGACTCCCCCCATGCTGACCCTCTCACAATGACCTCCCCCTGCTGACCCTCTCACAGTGGCCTCCCCCTCCTGACCCTCGCACAGTGGCCTCCCCCTCCTGACCCTCTCACAGTGGCCTCCCCCTGCTGACCCTCTCACAGTGGCCTCCCCCTCCTGACCATGTCACAGTGACTCCCCCCATGCTGACCATGTCACAGTGGCCTCCCCCTGCTGACCCTCTCACAGTGGCCTCCCCCTGCTGACCATGTCACAGTGGCCTCCCCCTGCTGACCATGTCACAGTGACTCCCCCCATGCTGACCCTCTCACAGTGGCCTCCCCCTGCTGACCCTCTCACAGTGGCCTCCCCCTGCTGACCCTCTCACAGTGGCCTCCCCCTGCTGACCCTCTCACAGTGGCCTCCCCCTGCTGACCCTCTCACAGTGGCCTCCCCCTGCTGACTTTCTCACAGTGGCCTCCCCCTCCTGACCATGTCACAATGACTCCCCCCATGCTGACCATGTCACAGTGGCCTCCCCCTGCTGACCCTCTCACAGTGGCCTCCCCCTGCTGACCATGTCACAGTGACTCCCCCCATGTTGACCATGTCACAGTGACCTACCCTGCTGACCCTCTCACAGTGGCCTCCCCCTGCTGACCCTCTCACAGTGGCCTCCCCCTGCTGACCCTCTCACAGTGGCCTCCCCCTCCTGACCATGTCACAGTGACTCCCCCCATGCTGACCATGTCATGTGTTTTTCTTTGTATACTTTGTTCTATTCTAGATCCTTGCTTTCCACAAAACTTCGAAACCACCTTGTCAAAATCTGTGAAAACTTAGCTGGTATTTTGATTGAGATTACACTGGCTCTGTATATAAAGTTGAGGACAATGAGTCTTAGTAATAATGGATTTCCCAATCCATGGTTTGGGCCTAAGCTATCTAGATAAATTTAAATTAAAATTTCACCAACATGCTATTCCAACTCACCTCAGTGTAACGTTTGCTAACATTTTAAGTCCCAATGTTACCTCTACCTACTCTGACTTATTTCCACCCAGCTAATCTGCTTTGTAGAAGTCAAGTCTTGTTCTTTCTTCCATGCTCCAAGAAATAAGACTCAGACTATATCATAACTCCTCTGACTAGATTATCACCCATTTATTCTAATGTGCATTCTTCCCCCTGGCTGATCTGTGCTCAGTAACCCTGCACCATCTCCTCACACTGTGGGCAAATATCACCATGCTTTGTTCTATCCCAGAATCCTTCTGCTTCCCCAGTGTCCCACCTCCTATTTTCTACATAAGCCATAAGCCATCATATTTGTTATCAACAGGTGCCACGTCCACACAGACGTAAGACGTCTTCTCTACACTGTTTGCTTCAGACAGCATTCTTAATGGCTTCCTATACAGCATATATGTATTGTGTCTTCACGTGCTCAGTAACAGGTTCCAGGTTCAGGCAGTCGGGGTTGGATTAGTAAAACTTGTACTGTAGCTCTGAATCATGGAAGGTCTTCATAAGCACTGTCCTGCGTACACTGATTGTGAACTCCTTATGCACAGTGACTAGTCACCTCTGTACATTTCGTGCTTAAGTGTGCTCTCACTCTTGGGATGTAGTAGGTGCTGTTTGGTGTTTATTTTATATGATTGTTTACAAAAGCTCTGGAAATAGACAGTGGTGTGTATTTTACACTTCTAAGAATTATTCCTCTGGGCTCCCAAATTGTATCACAGAAGCTTGCCCATCTTGCCATTTTAAAATAAAGTGAAAAGCAAATTTAATGAGTGACTGATATGTTTTCCTTGTAGACATAGACTGCAGTGTCCCCAGTGACTGACCTGATTGTAGTTTTTCTTCATTTTTATCTCATTTATTAACTAAATTTTCTCTTATTCTTTATATCCTTTTATGAAGCTCAGGTTATCAGCAACTATACAGAAATTTGTTTCTGTTAATAAGTGAAAATTGTTCTTGGTAATGAAAATTATGGATTATTGTAATAAGGAATTGTCTCACATAAATGTTGAGGTTTCTGCATACTGTAGACTTTAATGTAATTAGATGTGTTCTACCTATATTATGTATTTCAAAAGAAAAAACAAATCTGCATATCAAGAACAATTGTACCCACATTATGCCGCTTCTGCTAAGTCTGTGTGTGATTATTTTCTCTCTGTAATGATATGTCCTTATGTAAGAACACTGGGTAAAGCCGTGTGACACAGGGATGGACACAGTGAGCTGAAGGCATCAGCAGTTAAATCCTAACAGCAAACGGTAGAACGGAGGCTTCCAGACACAGAGTGTAATTGTCAGATAGCCCATGGCACTTGTGCAGGTCGTCATGGTGACCGTTCCTTCCTGGATCGTCTTTCACACTTGCAGGTTCTCTTAAGGACTTAAGAGAAGTTGAACAAAAGTTTTTTCAGTGCTTGCTATGTATATTCTTTGGAGAGAGGTCTGAATTAATGTATTCAAACATACACACAAAATCATAGCATTGGATGCATGAAGTTGATAAGATTTCCAAAAATAAAAAAAGCAGACAAGCTGGGTGTGGTAATTTTGCCCATAATCTTAGGACATGGGCAACTGAGGCAAGGGATGACTGGGAGTTTGAGGTCAGTCTGGGTTACAGAGTGAGCTCCTATGTCAGAGGAACAATACAGGGTTGGGAATTCATCTCAGCTGGGAGGGTGCTTGCCTAGCATGCACAAACCTGGGTTTGATCTCAGTTTTTCTGCACAGCGGAAAAGCAAGCGTGACGGTTCACACCCATGATGTCAGCACTTGGGAAATATAACCAGAAGGATTGTGTTCAAAACCATCCTTGGTGACTTTGGGCAGTTCAAGGCCAATATGACCTGCATGAGGCATTACCAAAAACAGCAAACAAAACAAAACAAAAAAATAAGGGACAATAGTCTAGCCAAGGATTTATACTGCTTTCTTTGAGAAGCCATGAGGGTGCTGCAGAGCTGTCTGTCACTGCTTAGGTATAGTTCAGACATTATGTTACTTTGTGTAAAGTGCTGTTTCTCCTGCGGTTCATCAGAGCTGAGATCTCCATGCTCCACTTGTATTTTCAGCTCATGGTTCCTTGAGAAGCCCGGGAGCTGACCCTTCTTCTTTCAAGCCAGATATACAGGAAAACCACAATTTTGTGTGTAGGAATGTGTCACTCTGTGTGACTTATGTATACCTGTGTGCGTGTGCCTGGGAGCCAGAGACAACTTTCTGTCACTCTAAATCTAATCCTGCAGAAGCAGGAGTGTTCCCTGCAGCAGGAGTTTGCATGTGCTGCTTTTACTTTCCTAGCAAGACTGGAAGGCAGCCACCCGCACTGGCTGTCTAATCTCTGCCCCTCCTTGGTGCTGGGGCTATAGATGTGCACAGAATTTTTGGCTTGTCACATAGATGCTAGGATATGAACTCCAGGCTTAGTATGTCCTTACTGTTGTACTGGTCAACTCATTGTTGAAAGCTTTAAGGTTTAATTCTTTATGAAGTACAGCAGAACAAAAAAAAAAGCAGACAAACAGCTATTCCATTCAGCTACATGTTGTGGCACAAAGTCTGTACTCTGAGTATTTGGGAGATGTGGACAGGAGGCTTGGGGCTTCAGAGTAAGCCTACACAGTGAGATTTAACCTGAGCTACATGAGGCTCTGACTCAAAATAGACACTGCTCCTTCCCCCAAAGTCTCAAACCAACCAAAACCCCAAACCCACATAAACAAAACCCAAACAAACAAAAGGGTTTTGTGTTCTTTTAAATGATACTTAATAGATCAGTTTCCCAACACAAACCAAGTCTTAGAAAAAGGGGACCCTGTCTTAAAAACAGAAAAATAAAATTACATGGAATAACACCACACTGTATCCTTCACAGCCCTGTCTGTGATCTATCTCCCAGTGGCAATGAAGATTGCTGTATCCTGAATAAGCAGGCTTTCCAGAGTCTTCTTGTCTTCTCACATTTAATCCATAGCTATAAATGTGAAAACAGAAGAACAACGGCAGGTGTCTTTATTAGTGAGGCATCGTTTCTTTAAACAGATGACCGGCTGCTCTGGCACGGATGTTTCCCGTGAACTGCTTAGCTTGTCATACACGATTTCATGCCGTCAGACAGCAGCACGGGCCATGGTTAGGATGGATATTGTTTTGAGATTCTCATGCGGCCCAGGCTGGCCTTGAACTCTCCTCCTCTACCTTCTGAGTTCTGGGATTATAGTTTATGCACATTAGACATATTTCATATACATTAATTATACTTTTTATTACAAACTGAACATGTATTTGTACAAAGAGTTCTAGGATGTATGTTTGTATATCTATATAAAAGTCTTAACTACTTTTTGTCTCTGTTGGTAAGCTTTAGCATAATTAAGTAATTTCCTTTTTATAAAGTTTGAAACATGCTCTTTTATAGCCTTAGGGATGAAGTTAAGCCTGGAGCTACTGACTCCTCTCCCTCCCCTAAATTCTGGGGTTGCAGGCATATACCACATACTCATCTTAACATTTTTTAAAATTATATTTCTGTAATACCCAACTTTGAAAAGCTAAGATTATTTATTAATTTTCTAACATTCAAACCCTTTTTATTTTGGAAGAAAATCCAGTGTACCATAAAACTTAGTCTTTGGTCAAAATGTTTACCTCTTTTGGAGGGGTATACTTTAGGGTTTAACATAGAGCCTTGGGCATAGTCGCTGCTACCATTGAGCTACACTCCTGGCCCACATTTATCTCTTAGTAGGACTAAGTGAAGATGCAGTCCTAATGTTCACAGTGAATCTGTTTTGTAAATCTTAGTTCTGTCACACAACTAGTAAACACTGAGGACTGTGCCCACACAGTGAGACTGTGAGCGCTGAGGAGCCATGGGCGTCCCGAGTCTCACTGTACACTCTACACTTGTTACTTAACAATGAATCCCAACCATTTAAGAAATTGCCATGGGGCTGGAGAGATGGCTCCGCAGTTAAGAGCACTGGCTGCTCATCCAGATGTCCTGAGTTCAAGTTCCAGCAACCACATGGTGGCTCACAACCATCTGTAATGGGATCCAATGCCCTCTTCTGACGTACTCACATAAAATAAATAAATAAAAAAGAAATTGCCTGGTTTATGATTTTCATCAGAGGAAATTGTATGTATTGAGTATAGAGGTTGATCCCTGACATGTGTGACCTTAATATTGCTCTGGTTCCCAACCTCACAATGCTCTGTCTCTTACTGTGTGAGCTTAGTCGTGTGCATATGTGAAAACTGTGATTTGAGCCAAATCAGTGAGGCAAAGGTATTGACCTTAGGCTTGGGTGAGTGAAACAATAGAAAACAAAACAAGAAACCTGTAAGCCAGTTCTGAGTTGATTTGAAAGGATTCCCTCTGGCTTCAGGAGAGCATGCCCCCACCCCCTGCTCAGTTGTCTCTTCCTGCTTTTATCCTTTACCTACATACAATTTCTATTTGGTTATTTGAAGAAAGAAAGTTATTATAAAATGCACATGAAAGCAGTGATTAGTTGTAATTCTCATCAGAGTAGGGGATCCCCTCCCCCACTGTGGCAGTGTGCAAATGGTTAAACGTGATGAAAGTAGGGGATCCCCTCCCCCACCGTGGCAGTGTGCAAATGGTTAAACGTGATGAAATACTAATGAAGAATTACAGAGTTATTTGTTTGACTTTGCCACTTGGGACACTTGCAAATGAGACAATTCATCTCCGTATGAGCTGGTCTTATTTCTTAAAGAAAATTAATTAATGCAGTTTGTCTTCTTCCCATATCTCTGATTATAGTCCTTTTATTATATCTTCACTTTCCTGCTTTTCTTTTTTTCTCACTGAAAATAACTGTTTTTCAAGCCTTCCTTGCTTCTTTCAGCCTGATAAGTAAAAAGCAATTTTCCTTGGTGTGAATGGGTATTTGTAATTTTAGTACACTTCAGACAAGACATTTGTACAGTATCCCATGGGGGAGAGTTCTACACTGAAGAATTTCACTGCACCAAAGTCTCTTAAGGTGTTTTAATCAATTTTCTCTTAGAGTTGTCTTTATTAGTCTTTGTTTTCCTGTTGTGAACTGGGTTAGCACAGAGTGTGCTTCACAGAAGCTCGCACTTAAACTTGTCAATGTTGAGTCTGTTTTACTACCTCTGCTTTCTCTATAATGATCCCTGTGATTTTAGGACTCTATCTGAGTGGTTTCTGAAGAACAGAGGGTTGTTTTCTGTAATTTTAGCAGTTACAACCAGAAATGCAATTTCTTTTCATGAAATGACTAGAGCATTTTGTTACTGAATCTCTTAAAATCTATACCTCTCCCTCTCTATATATTTCCCATGGTGTAGACTTCTCATTTAAAGGTAGAATAACTGTATACTCATTTTCTTTCTCTTTTAATACTCATCTGAAAAAGAATAGGACTTCAAAAAAATCTAACTTTTAAATCACTTGTAACGTTTTTTCCACCCCGCAGACCCAGCAAGGAATCAGTTGGAGAAGAATATGATTATTATCAGTCATCTCCCATGCCAACGTTGTATAAAAAGTTTTAATCATGCTGGCAAGACCATGAAGAATTGCCAAGAATATATTTAAAGCCAACTGAATGAGAAAAAGGTCTAGGAAATGGAGGATGGAAGTGAGGTTAATTGGGAATTAAGCAAATAATACATGTTAAGACAGCAGTTTGTATATTCATATTTAAATTAAATAAAGGCTTCGTAAAGACATTTTTATAGACTATTGTGGTTTTTAGATTATTTTACATTAACACAAGAATATTAACTTGGTGTAACTAAGAATGAACTGTTTTTCTTCAGTTGTGTGAATTATAGCAATGGTAGAGTTTTAGCTTCCTATGAAAATTCACCTCCTAATTTTTTTTTTTATCAGATTAGGTTTTAGTATTTCCAAGATCATTTAATGTACTAACCTTTAGATACATTGACTCTATGCATATTACACTCTATGCATATTACAAAAATACTCTTCATCGTTTGCCCCAGTAGTGATATTTGACAGTTGAAGGGATGGTAACCTTTAAAATGAAATAACCTTGTCATAATATCATGGCTGAAAACTGACAAGATACTAAAAATATACTGGACTTTAAGGGCCATTCTGTGGAGCTGTTTGCAGATGTTTTTACTAGAAAGATTTACAGATAGTGTGCTGTTAGGTATATGCAGTGTCAAGCTGAGGAGACAAATCAGACATATAAATCATGTTTGAGGCTTCATAAAATAAGAGTCTTGAGAGGCTGGTGTGAGGGTTTGAGGCTGGCAGCTATTGTTTGCATGCTTTCCTGGCCTACACTTCTAGTGCTGTCATTGAAGTACCTCAGGTAAGTCTGCTTTGTCATTCTAGGTTCCTGGAGAAATTTCCCTTTATGGCCGTGTTATAAATTTAATGTCTTTTTTTCTCATTGCTCTCACAAAGTACAGACAGAAGCAGCTTGTGGGAGAAGAGAGCACTAATTACTTCTCTGGTGCCATGAAAACACCACGGCTAGGGCAACTTATAAAAGAAAGAATTTAACTGGGCTTCTGGTCCAGACGGTTGGTGTTGCTGATGGTGGCGGTGGGTCAGTGGCACGGCAGGCAGGAACAGCTCAGATGATACCTCTTGGTCCAAAAGTAGGAGGCTGGAAATGTCAGAGCCCTCCCCAGCGTCACCCCTCCTCCCAAAGGCCTGCCTCCTAATCCTTTTCATACAGTTGCCCAGCTGGGACCAAGTGTGCAGACGTAGGAACCTAGGGGAGCCCTTCTCTTTTCAACACCATGGCTTAATTTGGGCGCATAGTTACAGAATAGAGAATAGAGCCCGCCATTGCAGGGAGGGCTTGAAGGAGTTTGCTGCCGACGTGCACCCACAGTGAGCAAGCAGAGGGTGATGCTGTTGCTCCTCTTCCTCCTTCTTTTGTATTCAGTCTGGGATCTATTGAAGGCAGCTCGTCCCACTTCCGTTAGTCTGGGAAACCCCTTCTCAGGTGTAAGCAGAGGCTTACCTCCCTTGTGATGCTAGGTTTCACCAAGCCGATGATACTAACCTTGCAGTGTCCATGGGGAGAGAGCCTTGGTACAGGACCTGGGCAGTATGAAGGACAGTAATCACACGATGGAATTGAAAGTCTTGGAAGAAAGGTTTGAGGTCCCAAGTCTCTGAGACTTGCAGGGGTGATTCAGAGATGCTATAAGAATGAAGAAATGACATGTCATGGGGTTGCGATGAAGTAATAAAGCTTTCAGTGAAAAGTGAGAGTGATGGGATATTAGCAGAGATATCACAGAGCAAGGAAGAAAGGTGTTGTCTCTGTGTGGAGTGTATGTGTTTGGTACAGGTGGTATGTATATGTTTGTATATGTGGTGTGTATGTATGTGTGTTGTATGTTTCTGTATGTGTACATGTGTGGTGCTAGTGGTGTGTGTTTATGTTTGTATGTGTGTGTATGGTGGTGATGGTGGTAGTGTGTGTGTGTGTGTGTGTGAGAGAGAGAGAGAGAGAGAAATTGACATTCACTGTTTTTCTCTGCTGTCTTTCTCTGTTTTGCTTTCCATCTGATTTTATGAGACAGGGTCTCTCACTGTCATTTCTGCTAGACTCCCTGGGCAGCAGACTGCAGGGGTCTGTCTCCCATCCGTTTCCTTTTTCTGGGATGTAGATCGGTGTCCCTTCAGTTGGGTTTTCACTGGGTGCTGGGGATCTCCCCATCCATGAAAGCTGACTTGTATACCGTTGTTCCTCAGTGTCTACAGGAGATTGATGTTACAACCCATTTACCATACCCAAGTCTTCATGTGTTCAAGTCCCTTCTGTCAAATGGAGTAGTGTTTGCATGTAACTCACACATGTCTTCACATTGACAGTGTGTGGACCTGTATGTATATGTGTGGTCTCTGATACTTCCTTCACCTTTCTCAGCCCTGATTTTTTCATGTGTGATATGGCAGTGTTTATTCATGACATACTTAGATTGTCTATGTTTTACATACATATGTGTATTTGTGTACACATGTATAGCTGTGCGTATTCATATGTGTATTGGTGTGTATGTATACAGCTGTGTATAACCATATGTGTATTTGTATGTACATGTATAGCTGTATATATACATATGTGTATTTGGGTATTACATGTACAGCTGTATGATCACTAATTTCAATTGATCTTTCTATGTGTTAATTTTTTATGTTTAAAATGGGAATATTTACTCATAAATTATGTGGTTCCGTGTGTGTCATTTGAATACATGGTACAAATATACTTTATATTGTATCTGGCTGTACCAGGCATGTACCAGGCATGTACCAGGCATGTACCAGGCATGTACCAGGCATGTACCAGGCATGTACCAGGCTCATGCTATGACAGCCTGTGGGGATCTTGCCTGTTTTGTTCCTGTACTGCTCCCCTTCAGGAGTTGTTGCGATCAGTCCTGTGATCTTCTTTCACTTCCCGGTGCTTACTGTAGGACTATAAGTGACACCTCTTCACAAGGTGCTCACTGCAGGGTCAACAGCCACCTCTTCCCAGAACCAAGCCAGCCGACTTGTAGACCTGCAAGTCACTGTCCCTGCACGCTGCTTGGACTCTAACTGCAATCCAATTGTAAGTTTTTTGCCACAGGGAGGACTGGGGCTCACGAAATTCACCAGAGGACTTTTATTTTATGTCGAACAAAGTAAATACTAAGAATTTCTATATGGAGTCTCTAATCTGAATCAGAGGACTTTTATTTTATGTTAAATACTAAGAATTTCTATATAGAGTCTCTAATCTGAATCAGCAGAGAAAATTATAAAGGGAACATCACTCAAATTTGAAAGATGAAAGTGTTTTGAAAAATGTCATGTAAGAAGTAATATTTCACACAGCTGAGTATGGTGCACACCTTTAATTACAGTGCCAGGAGGCAGAGGCAGGTAGATCTTTGTGTGTTCAAGGTCAGCCTGGTCTATATAGTGAGTTCCCGGAGAGCCAGGGGTAATGTAGAGAGATCTTGTCTCAAAAACAAAACAAAACGACCCCCCCCCCAAAACACTAAGTAATGTTTCATTGACATCACTCCCAGATTCCCGAGATGCTCTCGTTTTCATACTGTTCATTTATCATTTATGCCCGTTAAGTATATTTCCATAGCACTTACTATACCATCTGACTTGGCATGGCCTTCCTATATATGGTTAAATATATAATTCAGGATTTCCTTCTTGTTATTTCTTTTCGTTTTGTTTTTTTTTTTTTTTTTTTCAAGACAGTGTTTCTTTGGTTTCCTTGGTTGTCCTGGAACTCACTCTGTAGACCAGGCTGGCCTCGAACTCAGAAATCCGACTGCCTCTGCCTCCCAAGTGCTGGGATTAAAGGTGTGCGCCACCACTGCCCGGCCCTTCTTGTTATTTCTTACAAAAATATAACCCTCACTAAAGCAGGGATTTTATTTGGAATGGTTGTTTGGAGAGCGGGGAGATGACTGTGGGTAAATGCTTCCTGTGCAAACAGGATGATGTCAGTTTGCATCCCCAGGAACCCACAGTAAAAAGCCAGCAGTGGTGGCTTGGATCTAAATCTCCCTTGCTGGGATGCACGGAGGACACAGAGATGAACAGGTTCGAGGACTTCATTGGTTAGCCCATCTAGCCGACTTGAAAGCACTAAGTTGGAACAAGTTTGGGAAAATGCCTCAATTGTACTTGTGGCCTCGTGAGCATGTGTGCAAATTAATGCATACATCTTTACACACATCAGCACAGTCGTGTCTCCCCTCCCCCATAGAAGGTTACGTGACTGTAGAAAACAGTGCACAGTTATTTCTCAGAAACCACACAGAAGTACCATATTATCCACTGTTGATGTCTGCATATATACCTAGAAGAAATGGAACCAGGAACTTGAAACACAGGTGGTCACACAGTAATAGCAGCTCCGTTCACAATAGCTGATGTGTAAGCCAGCTCACGTGCCTGTGATATGTAAGCCAGCTCAGATGTCTGTGACAGATTATGATGTATACGTTCCATGGGGTAGTAGACATCATTTTATACTATTTTAGTGTAAAAAGGAGTGAGGTTTTGATATTTGCTACAACAGAGATGAGTCTCAAAAACACTATGCTAAGTATAAGACTGTAGGCACAATGGGCCATGTGTTGTGTGATTCTAACTTTTTGAATTGTCCACAGTACATATATCTGTGGAGAGGGGAATGCTACATGATGGCTTCTGAGGGCTAAGGGGAGCAGGGAGAAAGTATAGAATGGGCGTGGCCTTTGATTTTAGAATAGCAACCGCGTCTCAGAAGTAGATTGGTTATACCACATTGTGAACATGCCAACTCCCACTGAATTATTCAGTTCTAAGTGACTAATTTTATGTCATATGAATTTTGCCACAGTCTGTTTTGATCGGTTGAAGAATAGATGACTGCACATGGTCACTTGTTTGGACAGCCTGCTGTGAGTTGGTTATTGTATATAAAATTTCCAGTTTCTAGCCGTGTTCTGAGAACAATGAGAGCGGAAGCAAGCAGTGATTATGGGAAAGCATCTGTGGTTCTCGCTGATCCCCGATTGACACGGAACCCACTTATTAATCGAAGTAGTTCGGAAAGTCTGGTGCAGCGTGAGCGACAGCAGAGAAAGGTTGCTGGTGCCCCGACTGCTGTGTGCAGGCGCGGCTGCTTGTCAAGTGCAGACATGCTAATTCTCCGTTCTGTCTTCCCGAGGGACTGCCTGCCTGCCTGAATGTGGGACAGAGCTCATTCTATCTACTCTAACTTACTTTGACCTATTGTAGAGCCAACATCCTGGTTGAAACCCTTTAGGTTGGGGGTGCAGTAGACACATTGTAGCTCCAAACCAACCTTTAATTGGCTAGAGCTATCACTGTTGAATGACACCAGCTTGCTTCCTCGGGCATAGGGGAGAGGGCACCGCTGTGCATCAGCTCAGATTCAGTGTCATCCCACAGGACTCCAGGAAGTGCTTTTCCCTCCGGCGGGTTTCCTGCTAGGTGGGTTTCATCCCACAGCTTTCCCGAGCTCTTGAGTGATTGGCAGCTGCAGACTCTCTGCTGGTTGTTCACCAGAGTGCGGACACTTTTGGATTATTACAAATCACAGGTTTGCCTACGTAGGTGCAGCCTTTTATACACATTTTACCAAACCTCTTTCCAGCGCGTATTCACATGTGTTTAATTATTAGCAGTATCTCACCGTTGCAGGCGAGTCTGAAACAAACAAGGACGTGGAAACTGCAGAGGAACAGAATTAGCGACAGGGACATCTGTGCTGTGTCACTTGTCATGTTGGTGACAGGAACAAGAGTTACAAAGAACCCTTTTAAAATAGTGCCCATCTTCACACAGTTCTGGCTTTATGTGAAGTAAATTGTATAATGAGATGCAGTGTCTAGCGATGGACAGAATGGATTGTAGCGCAGTGGGTGAGGAATTGGATCTGGACTTGCAGATCCATCTTGTCGGCAGGACAAATTGCCTTGGAAAATAAATTATCTTCAGGGCTCCGCAATTTAGCTTTTAGAAAGTGAGGGTGATCAACATGTTCTCGAGCAGTAAGGCCCCCCCCCCACCTGACGTAGTCAGAGGTTTGCATCCTTTTAAGTTAATGGCTTGAAAGTTTAAGAGTGAGAAACGTTGCCCCAGAGCTTCTTGTGTGCAGCTGGGAGCAGCAGACTGCACCTCCCTTCAGCAGGCCCCGCCCCTCCCGGTTCTCACTGAAGTCTCCAGTCAGCCTGGGTGAAAGAAAGCTCCTCCCAGAGCCTCTGGAACCCCGCCCAGGGCGTAGTTCTTCCGTGTATGCAAATGAAGTGCTGTAGATATGTAAACAAAGCAGTCATCAGATTGCCCTGTGCTAGAGCAATGTGCCAGACTGCTTTTGACAAGCAGCAAGAAAGGTTCTTTTCCTTCAGCATGCCAAATACTAATTAATTTTCTGAACGTTTCAAGCTTCCAACTGCATTTTTTTCTGCCTTTGTGTCCTGAGAATGGTGCCAGAAAATTGATGGTGAAAATCTTTACTTGTTTTTTCTTTTTAAAGATTTATTTATTTTATGTGTATGAGTATTCTATCTGCATGTACACCTGCTTGCCAGAAGAGGGCATCAGATCTCATTATAGATGGTTGTAAGCCACTGTTTGTTTTCTGGGAATTGAACTCAGGATCAGGATCTCTGGAAGAGTAGCCGGTGCTCTTATCCGCTGAGCCACCTCCAGCCACTGGAAAATTTTACCTTTATGGAGAGATAAGATTTATGGCTTACTTATAGTGTAGCTCAGTTATAAAGCATAGCCCAGTTATAGCGGGGCTCAGTTACACGAGAAACAAGCATCTGGATGCGTGAGAGTTGATTGTGCACAACGCTTATTTCCAACTCTCGTGGCTGTGGTGTTCACAGTGATTGACACCTCACGTCTGAGGTTGTGGTTGTCTGCATGTTGATAGCCCTGTGTGGCTTCCCCCTGTCGTCCGTGGTACAAATGTGCTGCTTGTCTTTTTCCTTCCCTCAAGAAGAAGATGCACAGTCTCATGGGTGACAATGCATTTCTTATTGCTTCCCTTCTCATTTCTTATATTACTCAATAAGCTTCTTAAAGTTATGAATGAGTTCTATTTTAAGTAGTCTTGAGGAGGAGGGGGAGGAAAGGATTTGATTTGACAGGTGTGGAGAAGAAAGAATGGTGGAAAGGCTATGCCGAGAGTCTGTGGTAGGGTGAGATGAAGCCCGAGGGTCAGGTACGGGGTAAGGAGAGGGGGGACATCATAGGACGGCCCCTGTTGCCTGCTCCTCTGTGGGGTGAGTTTGTGATTACCACCTGGTATCTGCACTCTGGGTGATAATGTAAATCACTCTAAGGGCAGACCGTGATCTTCACATGACTGGAGAAGTCTCTGTTGTTCCAAAGAAGTGTTTCTCTTGACAGTTCATTGAGGGTGTGTGCGCTTTCTGGAAATCTTGCACTTGCTAACTGTGCTGGAGTTATCTATGATGCAGACTTTGCAATGTAGTGGTCCTTGTGAGAAACCTTCCTGCTTGCAGTTAGTGACCTGTATCAAGGGAACTCTTGTCCCGAGTTTGTAAGGAATTTGGCTGGCCAGCCTGCACTCTGTGTTTAGTGTATCACAAATGTATGAAGCACAACAGAAGGGTGTTCATCCTCCATGCCTTGCTCAAACATGTGCAGTCTATTATGGCTCATTATTAATCCTTTAGTGTGTGAAGCAGCCGGGAATGAGATGCTGGGAAGTCAGGAGTGAGCACAGTAGCCTGCACTCTGCCTGGATGCATTCTATGTGTCCCTTGCAGTGGCAATGAGGTGGACATACAAATAAATAAACAGGGTGATTTTATATTTTGGAGGGCCAGACACGGTGGCTCATGCTTATAATCCCAAGACTTGGGAACTGAAGTGTTAAGATTTCCCATGGGTTTGAGGCCGGGCTGGCTGGGTACTGAACTGCCACTTAAACTTTCAGTTTAAGACACTGTCTCAACAAGGGTTGAATGCAGGGGAGCCCAAGAAGACAGGAAGTTAGGATGATAGATAGAGCATGACCTGTGAAGAATGTTTGTTTATTTGGGTTCGTCAGAGGTCTTTGAGAAAGCAAGATATTAATGTAAGCCTCCTAGTGAACTGTGGCAGAAGGAGCTGTAACAGCTGCAGTCTCTCAGAGATTAGATAACACCTGTCTCTAGTTTTTTAAATTATGAAAAAATTTATATATATATATGTATATATATATTCACCAGTTTAAACTACTATGAACCACCTTTCTGACTTTATAGATTTGTTTGCATCATTAAATTGTGTATGTGTGTGTGCACGTGTGCGAAGGCGCCTGTGTCTGAGGAGGCCAGAGGAAACTGTTGCATCCCTTTGACCTGGAGTTGTGAGCAGTTGTGAGCCACCCAGTGTGGGTGCTGGAAACTGAGTTTCTGTTTGTTGCCTACAAGAACAGTGAGTGCTCTTAGCTGCTGAACTCTGTAGCTCCCTGCAGCCCTATAGGGATTTCCAGCTCATCCTGTCCCTATGTGAGTTAAACGCTTCATTCTCTAGACATCATCTTATCTGAATGTATTTCAGAATATTTGAAAGATAAAGATTTCTTCAAAAAGCATTCCAAGATACCAAGTATAATAAGAAAATTTAATAGTCTGCGTTTTACTTTTTGTTTGTTTGTTTATATTAGAGCTCATGTGGCCCAGCCTTAAATTCACTCTGCAGCCAAGTTTGAACAGATCCTCCAGCCTTCATTTCCCAAGTGCTGAGACCTCAGGTGTGCACCATCATGTATGGCAGCAATGACTTATAAAATCGTCAAATATTTAGTCTGTATTCACGCTTACAAATGACAAAGATTTGAAGTTTCTTCAAATCTTTGTCATTTCTCTGTTGTTACAATTACATGGTATAACGTAAAACCCCACAACCACTCGGAATGTACAAGAGTAAATGTGGAATGTATGGATATTCTGGGTGGTTTTCTTGTTCCTGGAAGACCATGAGGGACTCTCTGCTCTCTCTGGTCAACTGTGGCCCCACTAAGAGATGCGCATCTTGGATGGACTCCCTCATGTGTCTAGAGCGTTGCTGCCCTGTGTGCAGGGCTGGAATCTTAAGAGCAAAGCCCAATTATGGAAGAGACAAGAAGAGGACAAGAAGAGGACAAGAAGAGACCAGGCTATGGCTCATTGGTAGAACACAGCCACCATATGCAAAGCCCTGATTTATGTAGTGCTGGGGACTGAACTGAAAGAAATTTTATGGGTCCCATGAAAAACTAATAAAATAGCAGGGCCCTGTAGATTCCTTCTCCTAAACCCAAGTAGCTAAAAATGCTGCCTTTAGGGCTTGCTAGCCAGAGTCCCAGTTAATTAGTTACCAAGGAATATAGAGTTACAGGACAAAGGATGAGGCCTGTTAAAGCCATCCCAGGAACTGGCTGATAAGAAATGTATGCAAAGCTCTGCTAACCTAGATAAGCATCCGCCTGCAGGAACTGCACTCTGCCCCCACTAATACAGCCTGCTGATGTTCAAAAATTGTAAAACAACCAATCATGCGTAACCACGTGAAAGTTTCCTCCCTTTCCCCACCCTGTGTCTATATAAACCCTAAACCTTGGAGCTTGGGGGGTCGTGTTGGGTGGCCTGGAGCGCTCCACCATTAAACTACCTCATGTGCTTGCAGCAAGCGGGTCTCTCGTGAGTCCTTGGGTGCTCGCCGTCCTGAGACTGGAGTGGGGTCCCCTTCTGGGGGGGTCTTTTACCTTTTCAGAACCAGGTCTTTTTTCATGCTAGGCACAGGGTTGGTTATCAGTATTAGTAGTGGGAGTATAAATTGACATAATTGATTTTCAAAATAGTTTGACATTATTTTGAAAGATAAATGTTCAGCTTTATACTGTATATCCCAATAATTTGACTCCCAAGTGGAGAAAGTTTTGTATAAGAGCCCCTAGAGTTGTGTCTTCAAATTTCGAGAGTAACACTGTAACAACAAAAAAATTAGAAACCACTTGGTTTTCCACTGAGAGAGTAAAGAGAAAGTTATACATTCCAGGGAAATGACTAAGCTCATGTTAATAAACAAGCAAAAGTAAGCAATACTTTGTTTAGAATAATATGATGAAGCGATGTAACAAATGGAGGGAATTTATAAATATGCCATTAAGGATAAAAGTTCCTGAGGCAAGCAGCAGGTAGAAGGAACAGTAGCATCAGATACCAGGTAGTAGTAATTTTCTGGTCTAGTATTTCTAGGCTTCAGTATTATACTTAAAAGACCTTACTTGCCAACTGTGTGATTCTAGTACTTGCAAGGCTAGGGCAGGAAGGAGGAGTGCTGGTTTAGAGCAATGGTAGTTTGGACTTCTTAGATATCTAGGCCCACCTGAGCTACATAATAGGACTCTGTCTCAAAAAAGCTGAGTAAATTTATGAAAACATAATAATAAAAGATTAATGGGCTCTTGAAACACTTAAATTAAAATTATCCTGGCTAATGTTTCTCCTGCTTTGTTTTCTCTTTTGCGGTGCTAAAAATTAAGCTGAGGACCCCATGGCTTTGGGCATGCTACGTAAGTACTCTACCATTGAGCCAGGTTGCCAGCCCTCGGTGTTCTATGTAGCCCAAGCTGGTGGAGAACTCAAAACCTTCAGTCTTTTGCCTCCTTAAATTAAAACAATACTTGCACATTTCTGTTACTTTTTTTCTACTTGATTTGACCCTTCCCCCTTTGTGTTGTTTTTGAGACAGTCTCATAAAGCCCAGGCTAGATTGGAACTGTTCTCAACAATAAAAGAACTTCTGGGGGAATCACCATTCCTGACCTCAATCTGTACTACAGAGCAATAGTGATAAAAACCACATGGTATTGGTACAGAGACAGACAGGTCAATCAGTGGAATAGACCCAGAAATAAACTCAAAAACCTATGGGCACTTGATCTCTGACAATGAAGCCAAAAACACACAATGGAAAAAAAGAAAACAACTTAATAAATGGTGCTGGATAAACTGGCAGTCAGTATGTGAAAAATGAAAATATTTGTCACCTTGCACAAAGCTCAAGTCCAAGTGGATCAAGCACCTCAACATAAAACCAAATACACTGAATTGAATAGAAGAGAAAGTGGGAAAGACCCTTGAACTCATTGGCACAGGGGAAAATTTCCTAAACGAACAGTAATAGCTCAGACTTGTAAGATCAACAATTGATAAATGGGACCTCATGAGACTGGAAAGCTTCTGTAAGGCAAAAGACACAGTCAATAGGATACATCGGTAACCTACAGAATGGGAAAAAAAACCTTTACTAACTCTACATCTGATAGAGGGCTAATATCCTAAATATATAAAGAACTCAAGAAGCTAACCTCCAAACAACCCAATGAAAACATTGGGCACAGAGCTAAACAGAAGTCACAACAGAGGAATCTCAAATTGCTGAGATGCACTTAAAGAAATGTTCAAAGTCCACGGAAATGCAAATCAAAATGACCCTGAGACTTCACCTTACACCGAGCAGAATGACTAAGATCAAAAACTCAGGTGACAGCACAGGCTGGTGAGGATGTGGAGAAAGAAACACATCTCCATTGCTGGTGGGATTGCAAACTGGTACAATCACTCTGGAAATCAATCTGGCAGTTCCTCAGAAAATTAGAAATAGACCTACCTGAAGACCAAGCTATACCACTCTTGGGCATATACCCAAAAGATGCCCCACCATACCACAGGGACACATGCTCCACTATGTTCATAGCAGCCTTGGTTGTGATAGCCAGAAGCTGGAAACTCTCTCTCTCTCTCTCTCTCTCTCTCTCTCTCTCTCTCTCTCTCTCTCTCTCTCTCTCTCTCTCTCTCTCTCCCTAAAGGTATGCTTGTTTCATGTATTATTCAGGGTTCTCTATAGTCACAGAACTCATGCAATGTCTATATATTAAGGGAATTTATTGTAATGACTTACGGTCTACAGTCCACCTACTGAACAATGGGCAGTTGAGAATGGAAAATTCAAGAATGTAGTAGATGTTCAGTCCCATGATGCTAGTTGTTTCACCTGGTCTTCTGTATAAGCCTGAATCCTGAGGAAGTCAGTTCCAACAGAGATGCTGGCAAGAAAGTGCAAGCAGGCAAAGAACAACAAACATGTCCTTCTTCCAACTTCATTGTGTAGGTCTCCAGCAGAAGGTGTGGTCCAGATTAAAGGTGTAAACCACCGTGCCTGGATCTGGACTTGCTTTGTCTCCTGGCCTAGAGCTCAGGGATCTGCTTGTCTCAGGCTCTTGGGAGCGTGTATTACCTTGCTTGGGCCTAAGCTTTTCATGGCCACTATGCCTCAAGATCTCCACGCCAAGATCCAGGTCAGAAGCCTGTGTCTTCCAGCCTCAAGATCTGAATCACAGCTATGGCCTCTATTTCTGTATTGTAGTTCATTCCAGATGTAGTCAAACTGACAACAAAATAGCCATCACACTTCATCAAAGCCATTTGTTTCTGCAGTCGTGTCAAATAGTGACGGCAACCACCCTTGGTGGGCATGGAGCCCAAAGGCTACCCTCAGAAGGTTATATAGACAGATTTCAATACTGCTATTCAGTCTACAGTTGGTGAGAAACTAGGATGTGATTGCAATTTTGCAAAGCTTTAGCTTGTTTCCAAGTCCTCATAAATAAAGCTGAGTTTCCTCCCCTTTTCAAGTGGTGGGTTGGGTTTTCACTGGTCAGTATCTCCATAACACTGCCAGGGAATGACTAGTCATCTTCTAGGAGTGTTAACTGCTGTTGTTGTTGTTTTTGTTTTTTTTTTTTTTTGGTTTTTTTTTTGCAAAGACTTCAATTTTATCTTCTTCCTGTGTAAGCCAGATACCATTCCAAATATCAAATGCACTTAGTGTTGCCACTTCTGAGCCTTAGAAAAAGTCTGAAGTGATATAAATTGAGTATATCTCAACTTTCTCCACTGGCTCGTTTTATTTCTGCCAAGTCAGTTTGTTGGTTCTGCTAAGTCAGCATTTGTTGTTATGCGTAGTTATCCTCAGAACTAATCACCTGCCTCAGAAGATGAGGTGTATCTGCTTTATTGACAGTTGAATTCTTTTATAGCAGGAGAAAAGTTGGGAATCCTCACCTGAGTCACTAGCCACGCCTCCCAACCACTAATAGGAATTGTGCAGTAACTCACATGGCATCCTGGTCTTGAGAAGGGACTAGAGTAGACAGGCTGGGAAGAACCTGAGAGGAGGCTCCGCCTATGGAGCCATAAGAAGCTGTCATCCATGCTGAGCGTATGTATGTATGTAGTATGTATGTATGTATGTATGTGTATTATGTATGTATGTATGTGTGTGTATTATGTATGTGTGTATGTATGTGTGTGTATTATGTATGTGTGTGTGTGTATTATGTATGTGTGTGTGTATTATGTATGTATGTGTGTGTATTATGTGTGTATTATGTGTGTGTATGTATGTATGTGTGTATTATGTATGTATGTGTGTGTATTATGTATGTATGTATTATGTATGTATGTATGTGTGTGTAGTATGTATGTATGTGTGTGTAGTATGTATGTGTGTGTATTATATATGTGTGTATTATGTGTGTGTATGTATGTATGTGTGTATTATGTATGTATGTGTGTATATTTATGTATGTATTATGTATGTATGTGTGTATATTATGTATGTATGTATGTGTGTGTATTATGTATGTATGTATGTATATGTGTGTAATATGTATGTATGTGTGTGTATGTATGTATGTATTATGTATGTGTGTATTATGTATGTATGTATTATGTGTATGTGTGTGTATTATGTATGTGTGTATTATGTATGTATGTATGTATGTATGTGTGTATTATGTATGTATGTATGTGTGTGTATTATGTATGTATGTATGTATGTGTGTGTATTATGTATGTGTGTATGTATGTATTATGTATGTGTGTATTATGTATGTATGTATTATGTATGTATGTGTGTATTACGTATGTATGTATGTGTATATGTATGTATGTGTGTGTATTATGTATGTATGTATGTGTGTGTATTATGTATGTGTGTATGTATGTGTGTGTGTATGTATGTGTGTATGTATGTATGTATGATGTATGTGTGTATTATGTATGTATGTATTATGTATGTATGTGTGTGTATTATGTATGTATGTATTATGTATGTATGTATGTGTGTGTAGTATGTATGTATGTGTGTGTAGTATGTATGTGTGTGTATTATATATGTGTGTATTATGTGTGTGTATGTATGTATGTGTGTATTATGTATGTATGTGTGTATATTTATGTATGTATTATGTATGTATGTGTATATATTATGTATGTATGTATGTGTGTGTATTATGTATGTATGTATGTATATGTGTGTAATATGTATGTATGTGTGTGTATGTATGTATGTATTATGTATGTGTGTATTATGTATGTATGTATTATGTGTATGTGTGTGTATTATGTATGTGTGTATTATGTATGTATGTATGTGTGTATTATGTATGTATGTATGTATGTGTGTGTATTATGTATGTGTGTATGTATGTATGTATTATGTATGTGTGTATTATGTATGTATGTATTATGTATGTATGTGTGTATTACGTATGTATGTATGTATGTGTATATGTATGTATGTGTGTGTATTATGTATGTATGTATGTGTGTGTATTATGTATGTGTGTATGTATGTGTGTGTGTATGTATGTATGTATGTATTATGTATGTGTGTATTATGTATGTATGTATTATGTATGTATGTGTGTGTATTATGTATGTATGTATGTGTGTATTATGTATGTGTGTATTATGTGTGTATGTACGTGTGTGTATATATTATGTATGAGTGCTCCGACTTACGACTTATTATGTATGAGCGATGGATCTTATCCTGCCCACAGACCCCCGTTACACAGCCTCCCTACTGAATTCACCCTTTCAGATCGTGCTGCTTGTACATTCCAGTCACTTACAGTTTCTTTCTTTCAAATCTACCTTTTCTTTATCTTGTTTCTTTAGGGCTAAATTATAAAATTTTATTATAGTATGTGGCTGACAAATTCTTGCTGATATATCCAGCTGTTGTGATTACATTGGAGAAGTCTCCCAGGTACAGACTTGCATTTCAAGGCAGCATATTTTAGAAGCAGCCTATCCCAAAGGCTTATATAGAAATTTTGTGAGTTTTTAACTTTGGGGACAAATGCGTTTTGCTGCTGAAAGCCATGCTTTCTTTTCTAATGACCCTTCATAGCCTCTCGTAGATTCTCTTTATTGGGTTTGCGTGTACGTTGGCTAAAACTCTGGTTGGACTAAGCTGAATGTTGAAATTTGCAACATTGATTTGTTCTGGAACTCAGTGGCAAGATGTGCAGGTTGGTGTGTGACAGAATCAAACGGAAAGCAGTTTGGAGTGCAGGTCCTCACCTATCTGACTATCTAAGGCCATTCCTGTCTGTCCCAGGCCACACAGTCTTTGTTTTCTGTTTTTACTTAATACATTACCACACATTTAGTGGCTTAAACAACAGGGACTGACTTTCATAAAGATTTGGTTGAGCCTAACATGGTGGTGTAAATCTGTAATCCCATCATTTGTGAGGTAGAGGTGGGGAACTCATACATTCAAGTTCCTTGTTTGCTGTATAGCCTACATGGCAAGTTTGAGGTCAACCAGAGCTGTGATCCTATCTCAGAGCACAAACAAGAACAAAGATTCAGGCTTAGAGTCCAACATTGTCACTGCAGCTCAGATCTGGGTCCCTTGGAAAGCTGTAATCCCTCAGGTGGCTCTGGGAAGGACTTGTTTCTGGTACTCACTGCACTGTAATAACATTACGTCAGAACACCTGAGATGGGAAAGTAGGTTATCCACAGCCAAACCCAAGTGACCAAGACCACGACACATCCCCAGAAGACATGGTCATTCTGTGAAGAGATTTTATAGGTGCCTCAGCTCCAGAAAGGAAGGCGGGATCATCAAGTAAACTGACCATCAAGACCCTTCTGCACTGTTCAGATGTGCTGAGCTCAGCAAATGAGAAGGGGGCCTCCCCTGGGATCCAGGTACACTTTCCTTCTCAGCCTTGCATCTCGTGGGCCTGGCAAACACTTTACCCAGCTGTGACAGAAGTACTAGGTAGGAGCTGAAAATGATAGCTGTCCAGATGAACTAAAAGTAGCCCCAAGTAACCTTGACATCTGGATCTGTTTACTGTACAGCATTGTATCTCCACAGGTTTTGGTGCTGCAGTCAGCAAAATGCAAACAATCTGCATAGCCTCAACTTTAAGCACAGAGTCTCTTGAGGAAGTCAGCTCACAGATTGCTAGTCTTCCTCGCCTTCTAGAGCTGCTGCTTCCTGCCATTCCTGTGTCATTTCCAACCTCAAAGCAGCATGGCGTCTTGCCTCAGTTACCACATCACCTCCTGGTTCTGCAATAAAATCTTTCTGTGTCTCCACTGTGAAAAGCATGTTTATATTTAGGGCCCACCTAGCTAATCTAGAATGTTCTCTCTGTGAAGATCTTTCACTTCGTCTCATTTGTAGAGTACCATTACTCAGTTTACCATGGTCTCCATAGCTGATCCTCTTAGAAGGCTTCCCTTTGTTGCCTGAACAACAGGTCTTTCAGTTGTGATGTGCAGTTTCCAAGAACACTGTAGGGAAGAACGATTTTCCTCCACTCTCTAGCTCTCTTATCCAGGTGTGATTTAACTCATGGAAAGACAGACTAACAGGAGCAAAGGCGGACAAACGGAAGCACAGTCGATTTAGTTTACTCAAGTTTTATGACTCAGGGGTCTTCAGAGACTAGAATCCGATGCTCAAGGAAGACTGTCTGTTTCCACATTTAGGAATGGTGAAGACCAGTGAGCCTCGGAGGCATGTGATTGGATTAAAATGGGAATGATTCAGCAGCAGTAGACAGAAAGGGTTTGGGGGACCCAGGCATACCTCTCTGTGACTACCTTCCTCTTGGGCATGGAACAGCGCTCTCAGAAGGAGGTTCAGACTTCCAGATGAGCTAAGTTTGAGAATTTCTTTATATCCCACAGTTACTAAGACAGACAGAGAAAGGCTTAGTGAAACAGTTCTAGTTTTTGTCTGCAGATGTTGGGGGGCCAGTTTCTATAACTTATGGACGATAAATTCTAGTTTCTATAGCCCACCTTACAGAAGAGGGTCAGGATAACGATAACCCTACGTCCAAGTTACCTTCCTTCTGTTCCAAGTCCCCAAGTTTTCGTACTCTAGAGACCATATTCTGAGCCTTAAAATATTTCCCTGACAAAGCTTTTGTTAGGTCTCAGGTTCACAAAAGAATAGTGAGTATTATTTTAAGGTTCTCACAGAAGGTGTTTGGAATCCGTGGTTTGATCAGATTTCCACTCAATCCTGGACTAATCTGGATTCTTCAAAATGTGTTAACACTTTTCAACTTGTTGAAGCTGAGTGGTTTTTAGAGCGAAAGAAAACACAGAGAAGACCACAACTGAGGTTATCGATCCGGCTACAACTAAAGATAGACTGTAGAACATGTTCTGGAGTACTTGGGGACTTTTGCTTGTATTGAGCAAGGTGAACCTAATGATAAGACACTTACTGATTATTGTTATTTTGTTCTCTAAGCCAAATGACAAACGGAGGCAGCTCTATAGTCCTGAAAATGAGCAGTAACCTCTTCTGTATGTGCAGACAGAACTCCGAGATGATGGTGTAGCGTAGAGGAAATTCCAGACACAGACACAGATGATCAGTAGATAGTTGCTACCACCGGTGTCTTCCTCAGGGATTGCAGACCTTTGTTTGACCCTGAAGACCCCCCCCCCCCAGTCACTGTCCCAGCATTCGCAGGCCAGCTGGGATTGGCCCCTGGGGAGTCATTCAGTTCTTTCCACGGAGAATTATATTTGAAACCTAAAGCATGCTCACATTCCTTCTGGAATTTTGGATATGAGGTCACATTTTTTTTTTCTAGCATCCTTATCTTGAACTTCACTTATCTAAAGAAGTAGATTATTTTCTGTGGCCTTTGAGATTTGCTTTTTCTTTTCAGAGTACAACAAGAATTTTACACAGTGAAGGCATATTTTTATATTTTCTCACCACACAAAATTCCCAATAGGACAGTTGTATAATAAAAACTAGTTTGGGGAACCATTAACTGATGACACTGTGCTAAAAGAAAGTGACCGTATTCAACAGTATACTGTTAGTCCAGGAACAAACTTCTCCACAGCTGCTTCTACGGGTTGGCTCACATGATGTGCCTAGTTCAGCTAGATGCCAACAGATCAACAAGCACCAAATTATTATAATATTGAAAACCAGTATTAAAATTCAACAAAAGCTCCAGTTTACACTTTTTACTAAATTTTCAAGAATTGCAAATGATAAATGAAATAAGATTCACACTAGTAGAAGCAAAGGGTTGCCATATTTGAATATGGGGGCAATGATCTTCCTAGAGTGTTTTGTGTTAAGGAGTCAGTTTGCATCTTCCTGGGATGTTGTTTAGCAAGGTCGCAGCAGATGTGGCTTAGCTATTTATACTGGGTGTGATAATACAGATTTTAGGAAGTAGGCACAAAAAGAGTAAAGTGGTTTATGTTAGGAAACCAATGAAGGATGAAGGGTTGGTGCCGCTCAAGTCTGGGCCTTGTAATGTGCAATGGATGTAGGTGCTGACCTACAAGTGTGTGGAGAGCGCCAGTCTCTGAAACCATCCTCTGCAATGCATTTATATGAGCAAATTATGGCTGTAACTGTGGCCGTGCAGGACTTGCTGTGTGCTGTGGCACTGTCTGCCAGTGGAGTGCCAAGGCACATTGCACACTCTTGGCACCGTGTATGATTTCTTAAGATATACTACACGTTTGCTATGCCCTCCCTTAATAAGGTACCATTAACCTAGCACATTAATGCTATGCCACAGTGGAATTATTCATGTCCGTACCTGCAGGTCAGAGGATCTCAAGAGGAGAGGAAACAGAGCACCAGTTCTCCATTGTGTGGTTTCCTTCATTGCCCAGATGGCACCTAAAATACTTAACACATGTACTGCTGTCTTCATGTAGAGACTCTTTTTGGAAATCTCAGCACAACCTGTGTTTTCTGATGTTTTTGTTTGAAAACTCATACAAAGAGTTAGAGAAAATATAAACTCAAAAGTTAGGGACTTCTGCTAAAAAAAACCAACTGAATCTGACCAGTACTGTGGCAGGATTGCTGCCTGTTTTGACTGTTTGTGGATAAAAGCTCTTACCACTCAAGCCAGGCAACCTGCCTCCATCCTCAGAGTCCAGAGTGGAGGAGGATAAATGACTCCTGTGGTGCCCACAGAGTTGTATATATGTACCATGTCACACCTCCTAAATCCTAGCCAATAAAAATAAATAAAACTTACTAAAAAAGAAAGAATCCTGATATTATTCGTATCTGTTTATTTTATAATTATTTTGAATTATACACTAGGATCAAAATTTTAACAGAATTCTGTGTAAAATTAAGACAGGATTAACATAAAACATTATGTATGCAATAAAATCCAAATATGTTAACTCAGAAATTAGAACAGGAGTTCAATGCATAAATAGTATTCTATAGCACTATATCCTACTCAGTGTTCTACAGCACTGCACCTACTCAATGTTCTACAACACTGCACCTACTCAGTGTTCTACAGCACTGCATCTACTCAGTGTTCTACAGCACTGCATCCTACTCAGTGTTCTACAGCACTGCATCTACTCAGTGTTCTACAGCACTGCATCCTACTCAGTGTTCTACAGCACTGCACCTACTCAGTGTTCTACATCACTCCACCCTACTCAGTGTTCTACATCACTCCACCCTACTCAGTGTTCTACATCACTCCACCCTACTCAGTGTTCTACATCACTCCACCCTACTCAGTGTTCTACATCACTCCACCCTACTCAGTGTTCTACATCACTCCACCCTACTCAGTGTTCTACAGCACTGCATCTACTCAGTGTTCTACAGCACTGCACCTACTCAGTGTTCTACAGCACTGCATCTACTCAGTGTTCTACAGCACTCCACCCTACTCAGTGTTCTACAGCACTGCATCTACTCAGTGTTCTACAGCACTGCATCTACTCAATGTTCTACAGCACTGCACCTACTCAGTGTTCTACATCACTGCATCTACTCAGTGTTCTACAGCACTCCACCTACTCAGTGTTCTACAGCACTGCACCTACTCAATGTTCTACAGCACTGCACCTACTCAGTGTTCTACAGCACTGCATCTACTCAGTGTTCTACAGCACTGCACCTACTCAGTGTTCTACATCACTCCACCCTACTCAGTGTTCTACATCACTCCACCCTACTCAGTGTTCTACATCACTCCACCCTACTCAGTGTTCTACATCACTCCACCCTACTCAGTGTTCTACATCACTCCACCCTACTCAGTGTTCTACAGCACTGCATCTACTCAGTGTTCTACATCACTGCATCTACTCAGTGTTCTACAGCACTGCATCCTACTCAGTGTTCTACAGCACTGCATCCTACTCAGTGTTCTACAGCACTGCATCCTACTCAGTGTTCTACAGCACTGCCTCTACTCAGTGTTCTACAGCACTGCCTGTACTCAGTGTTCTATATCACTCCATCTACTCAGTGTTCTATATCACTCCATCCTACTCAGTGTTCTACAGCACTCCACCTACTCAGTGTTCTACAGCACTGCATCTACTCAGTGTTCTACAGCACTGCATCTACTCAGTGTTCTACAGCACTGCATCTACTCACTGTTCTACAGCACTGCATCCTACTCAGTGTTCTACAGCACTGCATTCTACTCAGTGTTCTACAGCACTGCCTCTACTCAGTGTTCTACAGCACTGCCTCTACTCAGTGTTCTACAGCACTGCATCCTACTCAGTGTTCTACAGCACTGCATCCTACTCAGTGTTCTACAGCACTGCCTCTACTCAGTGTTCTACAGCACTGCCTCTACTCAGTGTTCTACATCACTCCATCTACTCAGTGTTCTACATCAATCCATCCTACTCAGTGTTCTACAGCACTCCACCTACTCAGTGTTCTACAGCACTGCATCCTACTCAGTGTTCTACAGCACTGCATCTACTCACTGTTCTACAGCACTGCATCCTACTCAGTGTTCTACAGCACTGCCTCTACTCAGTGTTCTACAGCACTGCCTCTACTCAGTGTTCTACAGCACTGCATCTACTCACTGTTCTACAGCACTGCATCCTACTCAGTGTTCTACAGCACTGCATCCTACTCAGTGTTCTACAGCACTGCCTCTACTCAGTGTTCTACAGCACTGCATCCTACTCAGTGTTCTACAGCACTGCATCCTACTCAGTGTTCTACAGCACTGCCTCTACTCAGTGTTCTACAGCACTGCCTCTACTCAGTGTTCTACATCACTCCATCTACTCAGTGTTCTATATCACTCCATCCTACTCAGTGTTCTACATCACTCCATCTACTCAGTGTTCTATATCACTCCATCCTACTCAGTGTTCTACAGCACTGCATCCTACTCAGTGTTCTACAACACTCCACCTACTCAGTGTTCTACAGCACTGCATCTACTCAGTGTTCTACAGCACTGCATCCTACTCAGTGTTCTACAGCACTGCATCTACTCAGTGTTCTACAGCACTGCATCCTACTCAGTGTTCTACATCACTCCACCTACTCAGTGTTCTACAGCACTGCACCTACTCAGTGTTCTACATCACTCCACCCTACTCAGTGTTCTACATCACTCCACCCTACTCAGTGTTCTACATCACTCCACCCTACTCAGTGTTCTACATCACTCCACCCTACTCAGTGTTCTACAGCACTGCATCTACTCAGTGTTCTACATCACTGCATCTACTCAGTGTTCTACAGCACTGCATCCTACTCAGTGTTCTACAGCACTGCATCCTACTCAGTGTTCTACAGCACTGCATCCTACTCAGTGTTCTACAGCACTGCCTCTACTCAGTGTTCTACAGCACTGCCTGTACTCAGTGTTCTATATCACTCCATCTACTCAGTGTTCTATATCACTCCATCCTACTCAGTGTTCTACAGCACTCCACCTACTCAGTGTTCTACAGCACTGCATCTACTCAGTGTTCTACAGCACTGCATCTACTCAGTGTTCTACAGCACTGCATCTACTCACTGTTCTACAGCACTGCATCCTACTCAGTGTTCTACAGCACTGCATTCTACTCAGTGTTCTACAGCACTGCCTCTACTCAGTGTTCTACAGCACTGCCTCTACTCAGTGTTCTACAGCACTGCATCCTACTCAGTGTTCTACAGCACTGCATCCTACTCAGTGTTCTACAGCACTGCCTCTACTCAGTGTTCTACAGCACTGCCTCTACTCAGTGTTCTACATCACTCCATCTACTCAGTGTTCTACATCAATCCATCCTACTCAGTGTTCTACAGCACTCCACCTACTCAGTGTTCTACAGCACTGCATCCTACTCAGTGTTCTACAGCACTGCCTCTACTCAGTGTTCTACAGCACTGCATCTACTCACTGTTCTACAGCACTGCATCCTACTCAGTGTTCTACAGCACTGCCTCTACTCAGTGTTCTACAGCACTGCCTCTACTCAGTGTTCTACAGCACTGCATCTACTCACTGTTCTACAGCACTGCATCCTACTCAGTGTTCTACAGCACTGCATCCTACTCAGTGTTCTACAGCACTGCCTCTACTCAGTGTTCTACAGCACTGCATCCTACTCAGTGTTCTACAGCACTGCATCCTACTCAGTGTTCTACAGCACTGCCTCTACTCAGTGTTCTACAGCACTGCCTCTACTCAGTGTTCTACATCACTCCATCTACTCAGTGTTCTATATCACTCCATCCTACTCAGTGTTCTACATCACTCCATCTACTCAGTGTTCTATATCACTCCATCCTACTCAGTGTTCTACAGCACTGCATCCTACTCAGTGTTCTACATCACTCCACCTACTCAGTGTTCTACAGCACTGCATCTACTCAGTGTTCTACAGCACTGCATCCTACTCAGTGTTCTACAGCACTGCATCTACTCAGTGTTCTACAGCACTGCATCCTACTCAGTGTTCTACATCACTCCACCTACTCAGTGTTCTACAGCACTGCACCTACTCAGTGTTCTACATCACTCCACCCTACTAAGTGTTCTACATCACTGCATCCTACTCAGTGTTCTACAGCACTGCACCTACTCAGTGTTCTACATCACTCCACTCTACTCAGTGTTCTACATCACTGCACCCTACTCAGTGTTCTACAGCACTGCACCTACTCAGTGTTCTACAGCACTGCATCCTACTCAGTGTTCTACAGCACTATATCCTACACAGTGTTCTACAGCACTGCATCCTACTCAGTGTTCTACAGCACTGCACCTACTCAGTGTTCTACAGCACTGCATCTACTCAGTGTTCTACAGCACTGCCTCTACTCAGTGTTCTACAGCGCTGCACCTACTCAGTGTTCTACAGCACTATATCCTACACAGTGTTCTACAGCACTGCATCCTACTCAGTGTTCTACAGCACTGCACCTACTCAGTGTTCTACAGCACTGCATCTACTCAGTGTTCTACAGCACTGCCTCTACTCAGTGTTCTACAGCGCTGCACCTACTCAGTGTTCTACATCACTCCACCCTACTCAGTGTTCTACATCACTCCACCCTACTCAGTGTTCTACATCACTGCATCTTACTCAGTGTTCTACAGCACTGCACCCTACTCAGTGTTCTACAGCACTGCACCTACTCAGTGTTCTACATCACTCCATCTACTCAGTGTTCTACATCACTCCATCTACTCAGTGTTCTACAGCACTGCATCTACTCAGTGTTCTACAACACTGCATCCTACTCAGTGTTCTACAACACTGCATCCTACTCAGTGTTCTACATCACTCCACTCTACTCAGTGTTCTACAGCACTGCATCCTACTCAGTGTTCTACAGCACTCCATCCTACTCAGTGTTCTACAGCACTCCATCCTACTCAGTGTTCTACAGCACTCCACCTACTCAGTGTTCTACAGCACTCCACTCTACTCAGTGTTCTACAGCACTGCATCCTACTCAGTGTTCTACAGCACTCCACCTACTCAGTGTTCTACAGCACTCCACCTACTCAGTGTTCTACAGCACTGCATCTACTCAGTGTTCTACATCACTCCACCCTACTCAGTGTTCTACATCACTGCATCCTACTCAGTGTTCTACATCACTGCATCCTACTCAGTGTTCTACATCACTGCATCCTACTCAGTGTTCTACAGCACTGCACCTACTCAGTGTTCTACAGCACTGCCTCTACTCAGTGTTCTACAGCACTGCCTCTACTCAGTGTTCTACAGCACTGCCTCTACTCAGTGTTCTACAGCGCTGCACCTACTCAGTGTTCTACAGCACTATATCCTACACAGTGTTCTACAGCACTGCATCCTACTCAGTGTTCTACAGCACTGCACCTACTCAGTGTTCTACAGCACTGCATCTACTCAGTGTTCTACAGCACTGCCTCTACTCAGTGTTCTACAGCGCTGCACCTACTCAGTGTTCTACATCACTCCACCCTACTCAGTGTTCTACATCACTCCACCCTACTCAGTGTTCTACATCACTGCATCTTACTCAGTGTTCTACAGCACTGCACCCTACTCAGTGTTCTACAGCACTGCACCTACTCAGTGTTCTACATCACTGCATCTTACTCAGTGTTCTACAGCACTGCACCCTACTCAGTGTTCTACAGCACTGCACCTACTCAGTGTTCTACATCACTGCATCTTACTCAGTGTTCTACATCACTCCATCTACTCAGTGTTCTACAGCACTGCATCTACTCAGTGTTCTACAGCACTGCATCCTACTCAGTGTTCTACAACACTGCATCCTACTCAGTGTTCTACAACACTGCATCCTACTCAGTGTTCTACATCACTCCACTCTACTCAGTGTTCTACAGCACTGCATCCTACTCAGTGTTCTACAGCACTCCACCTACTCAGTGTTCTACAGCACTGCATCTACTCAGTGTTCTACATCACTCCACCCTACTCAGTGTTCTACATCACTGCATCCTACTCAGTGTTCTACATCACTGCATCCTACTCAGTGTTCTACATCACTGCATCCTACTCAGTGTTCTACAGCACTGCATCTACTCAGTGTTCTATATCACTGCATCTACTCAGTGTTCTACAGCACTCCATCCTACTCAGTGTTCTACAGAACTGCACCTACTCAGTGTTCTACATCACTGCATCCTACTTAATTTTCTACAGCACTGCATCCTACTCAGTGTTCTACAGAACTGCACCTACTCAGTGTTCTACAGCACTGCATCTACTCAGTGTTCTACAGCACTGCATCCTACTCAGTGTTCTACAGCACTCCATCCTACTCAGTGTTCTACAGCACTCCACCTACTCAGTGTTCTACAGCACTGCACCTACTCAGTGTTCTACAGCACTGCATCTACTCAGTGTTCTATAGCACTATATCCTATTCAGTGTTCTACAGCACTCCATCCTACTCAGTGTTCTACAGCACTGCATCTACTCAGTGTTCTACATCACTGCCTCTACTCAGTGTTCTACAGCACTGCATCTACTCAGTGTTCTACAGCACTGCATCTACTCACTGTTCTACAGCACTGCATCTACTCACTGTTCTACAGCACTGCATCCTACTCAGTGTTCTACAGCACTGCATCCTACTCAGTGTTCTACATCACTCCACCTACTCAGTGTTCTACAGCACTCCACCTACTCAGTGTTCTACAGCACTCCACCTACTCAGTGTTCTACAGCACTGCACCTACTCAGTGTTCTACAGCACTGCACCTACTCAGTGTTCTACAGCACTGCACCTACTCAGTGTTCTACAGCACTGCACCTACTCAGTGTTCTACAGCACTGCACCTACTCAGTGTTCTACAGCACTGCACCTACTCAGTGTTCTACAGCACTGCACCTGCTCAGTGTTCTACAACTCCCCCTTCTACTCAATGGGCCGTCTATTCTACAGACTCAGAGTAGGGCTGGAGACATGGTTCTGTAGTTAAGAGCACTAATTGCTCTAGCAGAGGAACCAGTTTTGGTTCCCAGCACTTACATAGATGCAGGGAAAACACACACTCATGCAAACAAAATTATTTAATATTTTTTAATTGAAAAAGTGGAGGATCTGTAGTGAGTAAACCTTACTTAGTAGTAATCTTAAAAAGAACCACGCCGGGCGGTGGTGGCACACGCCTTTAATCCCAGCACTTGGGAGGCAGAGGCAGGCGGATTTCTGAGTTCGAGGCCAGCCTGGTCTACAGAGTGAGTTCCAGGACAGCCAGGGCTACACAGAGAAACCCTTTCTCAAAAAAACCAAAAAAAAAAAAAAAAAAAAAAAAAAAAAAAAGAACCACGTGTGGTTTTCTATGGTATAATTTTATTATGTGTGGAAAGTTCATGTATAGATATAAAAGGCAGAAGATATATTGGCATATTCCATGATTGAAAAAAATTGATTAGCCTAAAATACATTTTTTAACAAGTAATAATGAAACAGTATACCATTTGAATAATTATATTGCCTATAAAGTCATATAAGAAAATCAGCTGATTAAAGATGGGAATTTTTGTAAATGATGTGTTTTTGCTTTTAGATAAAGAAGTGACTGTTATGTCAAAGACGGAGTTATACCTCAGAAAACCCAGGTCCCAAGGGGTTCTCTCTCTCTCTCTCTCTCTCTCTCTCTCTCTCTCTCTCTTTTTGACCAGAATTGGCTTTGATAAAATAGTTACTATTTTTAGGATTAGGCTTTATAACTTTTTTAAATCTTCAAGGTGACAATGTTAAAATTATTGAGAATTACCTAAAGTAACCTACAAATTTTTTAGGGAGGCTGAGAAAAGGGATTACATAATTTCTAGGAGTTTGTAAGGGCTGGTGGGATGGCTGAGCAGGTAAAGGCAAGCGCTGCCCAGGGAGACTGACGTTTGACTGCTGGTACTCAGGGAAGAGAATCCGACTTACAGAGTTGCCTCTGGGTGGCAGGGATTTGCCTGTGTCCTCCTCTTCCACTGTGTCTGACCTTTGTGTGTCTTCTGGAAGTCTGAACTCAGGTTTTTATGCTTCTGTGGCAGGCACTTTATCAATGGAGTCATGTCCCAAATACCCGCCCGCCCCCTTTCTTGAGATGAGATGGGTTCTCTGTTTGCTGAAACTTGAAATTCTTCTGGTTGCAGCTGTAGGGTTGATAGGTATAAACCACCATGCTGAGCACAATCATCCTTTGTTGATAGATACACAAGAGCATTCTGTGCCATGCACTCTGGTAGATTTCTGCTGCTGGTGTGGCTTTTTCATGCTGATGGGGTCTGCTTGCTCATTTTTATTGCCTAGTGTAGAAAACAAATCGTATGGTTCATCTTGATGGTTTCAAAGATTTATGAGACATTAGGCATAATAGTTCATACCAGGAATCTGAGCACCTTGGGAGCCTGAGTCAGGACGGTTTAAATCCAGGAGGTTGGGACCAGCCTAGGACCATGTAGTAAGACCCTATCTTCAAAACAAAACAAAAAAACCAACAAAAAACCGTAATTTGTGAAAGACAAACATTTCAGTTGAGAGAAGTACATGTGAGCTAGGTTTCTCTTGTTGGTCCCTTTTGTCATGCCTCAAAATTGTTTTGTAGCTGAGACTGGGCTTGGGTTCTTCATCCTGAACTTCTCTTGCTGGGATTTCGGGGTGGGCACCACATGCCTGCTTCAGTTTACCTTCCTAAATGAATTTGAGAAAGCCTCTCCTTATAAATGTGACAGAGTTCCTGAGTGAAACAACTTCAGGGAGAAAGGTTTATTCTGGCCTGTGGTTGAAAACAAGTCATCTCTGTGCTGGTGGGAGTGTCAGTTGACAGCCTCTATCCCGCCACATCTGGGTGCACATCCAACCCTCAGCCCTTGCTCACTACTTCTCTTGGGCTTCATGACCAGAAAGTTCCATGGCCTCCTCAAACACCAACTGAGAAGTGAATGTTCAGACAGGAGCCAGTGGGGGCCATCACATGTTCAAACTACAACAGCTGACTAAGTTTTTATGGCTTCATCAAGGTCTGACTCATACCATCAAATCCAGCTTCTTGAAGTGGACGACCTCCTGGCTTATTGCATAAACAGTAAAGCTGTGTCTTCATCCCCGCTGTGTGGCTCCAGAAACTTCATTCAGATTAGCAGGCAGGATGTGCCCCCCCCAAGTCTGTGGCATCCTTATTTACTTTCTACGTGCATGGACTTACCCTCCCTGGGTATTCTGAATAAATATAATTGTATAACATGTACCCATTTCCTTTTAACCTCAGGATAAAGGGACTTAAGTCTAGAGATATCCCATTTTTAACCAAGCAAAATTGAGCATTCTGCATTCCAGAGTGAGATGTGAGAAAGTAGGTGTGGTAGTGATCTCCCTAACCGGGTGGGCGAGGGGTTCATGGAGCTGCTCTCACAAGCATTATTAGATTTGTAAGGAGGACCACTTGGGGAAGGGAAGATGAGGAAGATCTTTTAAGGGCTGGGCATAGAGTTGAGTGCCACCTACTTGCCAGTCAGGCACAGCCCCTGCTTAATCCCCAGCACCGGAAGCCAGCCCCAAGAAAAAGAAAAAAATAGCAGAAAACCTACTTACTTCAGATATGGATTCCTACTTGTTTGTCTGTTGTTTTGAATTAGAGCTTTACTCTAGCCGAGCTAGCCTCAGACTCATGACAGCGCTACTGTCATCAGTCTTCAACTGTATTTTGATGGCTTGGTGGTTCAAATTTACTATTTAGTATAACATCTAACCATGCTACCCCTAGCTATTGATACTGAAAGTTGCTTCTGGCATTCTGTGTTCTGAGGCCCAGGTGGAAAGCGTGGTTTTGTAGGGTCTTATGGCTCACTCTCCAAACTTGTCAGTGAGTTGTTGTCCACACGTGCTCTCAGCTGGATGCAAAGCTCTTGGAGATCTGAACTGCTGTTGCTTAATTTGGTAATCAGGATGTTCATCATCTGACCAGTTCACACACCTCTAGACCAGGAACACAAAACTCTCTCCTGGTTCTCTCTTGGCCAGAGTGGCAGCACTTAAAAAAATCTGCATATGAATGTTTTGACTGCCTCACTTAAGACAGCCTGGCAGCCTGGCAGCTCCAAGCCTGTTATTTCTGCATCTTCCCCTTTCCAGTCTCATGTTTTGACAAATAAGATTGTACTTTTGACAAGTGATTTCTACTTCATCTAAGAATTTCAAAGTGTTTTAAATATGTTTATTAAACTATCTGAAGACATCTCATCTTCTCATCTTTGGTAGAACAAAATTTTCCTGGTAAGAAGTAAGACAGAGCGTGATAGTACTGGCATCCCTGCAATTAAAAAATGTTTTAGACAGTAATTATTTTTCTTTTCTTTCAGAATAATTATTGCTTATTTTTTAGAAACATTTCTGTCAGTTCTTATTTAGACCTGAGTGTTCTTGAATAATGGGCCTGTCTTTCTTTCTTTCTTTCTTTCTTTCTTTCTTTCTTTCTTTCTTTCTTTCTTCCTTCCTTCCTTCCTTCCTTCCTTCCTTCCTTTCTCTCTCTCTCTTTCTAGTTCTCTCTTTCTTCATCTCTCTTTTCCTCTCCCCTCCCTTTTCTCCTCCCCTCCTCTCCCACTTCCCTCTCCTTTCCTCTCCTTCCCCCTCTCCCTCTCCTCTTCCTAGGCTGGCCTGGAACTCACTGACTTGGAACTCAGTGTTTAAAACAGAACTCATGGCAGTTCTCCATCATTAGCCTCCCTGGACTGAATTTATAGGTGTAAGCCACCCCAATCAAAAGTCTGATTGTTAAAGCAAATTCTATGTATTTAGTATTTAAAATTACACCTTTTCGTTATTGCTGTTATTCAACAGATACTTAATGATTACTGTGCTGGATCACAAGTTTTATGTCAACTTGGTACAAGCTGAAGTCATCAGAGAGGTGGGAACCTGATTTGAGAAAATGCTTCCATGAGATAGGTCTGTAAACAAGCCTGTAGGGCGAGTTCTTAGTTAGTGATTGATGGGGAAGGGCCCAGCCCATTGTGGGTGGAGCCATCCCTGAGCTGGATGTCTTGGGTTCTGTAAGAAAGCAGGCTGAGCAAGTAAGTCATGGGGAACAAGGCCATAAGCAGCACCCTCCATGGGCTCTGCATCCACTCCTGCCTCTAGGTTTTTGCCCTGTTTAATGATGGACTGCAATGTGGAAGTAGAAGCCACATAACCCCTTTCTCCCAACAATTTTCGTGGTCATGGTGTTTGATCATAGCAGCAGTAACCCTAACTAATACTTATGCTGGAACCTACCCCACAGTCTGGACCTACAGTGGTGAACAGTTACAAGCTATAGTATAGAGCTTACATATACAAAGGAAATTATGCCATTTCAAATGGATTGCTAATTTATTTTATTATTTGAGATGGACTTTCACCATGGCTCAGATAATCCTCCTGCCTCAGTTTCCCAAGAGCTGTGACTATAGGAATGTATGGAAGGAGCAAATGGTGGCTTATGTGGGAAAACAAACTGAGATGCAGAAAAGAAAATACCTGTTTTCCAGGAAGAACACTTGCAGATATTTGCAGCCACCGAGGTCATGAAGGCTGGGTCGGCTGCAGCAAAGAGAAAGGCAGCACCATGAGAATGAGGGAGTGTGTGTGCATGTGCGTGTGTGTGATATGTGTGCATATGTGTGCACGTGTGTCTGTGTGGCAGTGTGTTGTATGTGCATATGTGTGTGGTATGTGTGCATGCATATGTGTGTGCATATGTGTGTGGTATCTGTATGTGTGTGTGTGTATATACATGTGTGTGATTTGTATGCATAGATGTGTGTATCTGTGTGTTCATGTGTATGTGTGTGCATATGTGTGTGGTATGTATGCATGAATGTATGTGTTTGTGTTTATGTGTGTGTGCATGCCTGTGTGTGTATGTGTGCATATGTGTGCATATATATATGTGTGTATGCATATGTGTATGGTATCTGTACATGTGTGTGTATGTTGTGCTAGTGTGTCTGTGTAGGCCAAAGATTCATTTGAGTGTCTTTCTTGCTCTCAGCTTTCTTTAAAATCTGACAATTACATGCATGTATGTATTAAGCACATGTATGTATTTGTTTAGACCTTTCCCCCAGTCTCTTCCTTGCTGTTTTCCCTCCACAGCTTTTCCCTCCTCATGGGAATCGTTTTTCTAAATTGCTAAGTCCACTTAGTATTGCCTGCATGTGCATGAGAGTAGGCCAATCTCCAGAGCAGAGACCACATCCTAAGAAAACTGACTTTCACCATCGGTTGCTACCCTTGCTAGTCCCTTAGCTAGGGGTGGGACCTCACGGGCCATTTCCCCATCTGTGTTAGTATGTTGGCTGGCTTGACTGTGTGCAGGATTTACGCATGTGCACGGCCTCTGAGCATCTCACTCTGACACAGGTCTCTTCATAAACCTGGAGTCTGCCATTTGGCTGTGAGCCTCTGGGCTCTGCTTGTCTCCCACCTCCAATGCTGTGGCTCCAGGCACGCATCACTGTGCCCAGCTCTTACATGAGTGCCAGGGAGCCTAACACAGAAACTCATGCTTTCACACAAATACTTTACACACTGAGCCATCTTCCAGCCCCCGAATTTTATTTTTTTGTGGAAACGGGGAACAGTCACACCTGTCTTTTACTAGGAGAATTGTGTGGTCTGGTTTATGTTGCAGGGTCATTCTTCCTGATGAAGAGGCCAGCAGAATGGCAGCTACAATAGTCAGGAGCCCAGATGATACTGACGTTTGAAAAGGAAGGTACAGAGCGATGAGAAGTGCCGAGGGGTGTGTTAGATTTCATAGCGATACTGCTGAGATCTTGTTAAGTTCCTGGATGTTGGCACAGGGAAGAGAGGAGTCAAAGGTAACTGCAAAGGTTTTGGTCTGAACTACTGCGTGAGTGAGTGGAGAGGCTGCTCACTGGTGTGCTAGAGACCCACTCAGCTCCCTAAAGGAGGAATTGATAGCAGAGAGAACAGCTGTGCCTTGGAGCTTCCCAGCAGACTCCTGGGTATGCACATGCAAGGAAAATGTCCCTCTGTACAGGTAAAATCAAATATCTTTGAAGGAACAGAAAGCAACTGTGATCATTTTAGTTGAAAGAGTTTATTGATGGGCTCATTGAATCATTAAGAAATGGGGCTAGTTAGGACTGGAGAGATAGCTCAGTGGTTAAGAGTACTGAGTGCTTTTCTAAAAGACAAGGTTTGGTCTCCAGTATTCTTTGTATCCTTATAACCACCCATTCATCAAGTTCTAGGGGTCTGACACTGTCTTCTGGATTTTCTGACATGCAAATGATACATAGACATACATGCAGGAAAACCACCTACCAAACCAAAAAGATAAAGCTGGTAAGTCAGGGTTAGGAGGTGGGTGCAAACGAGGGAGGCCAAGTAAGAACTTTGTTCTTAGGACGCCACAGCGGCCTGTTGTACCAAGGATGTCAGAGCTGGAACTGTTCTGGTTGGAGCTGTAGTCGGATGCTACTCTGAGGCCTGAGAAGCTGGATCTGTCTTCTGTATGTCATGTCACAGCCGTAGTTCTGCAAGAGAACTGGACCTAGGTGTTGTGCTTTTGTTCTAGACATGAGGCACTGGGGAACACTTGCAGTCCGAACTTTTGAATGCTGTCATGACGGATATGCCCTACACACCACCAAGAATCACATCATGTGGAAGTCCCCCAAAGCAGAGGATGTGAGTTGAGCAGCCTACTCTACCTGTTTTCCAATAAAGGAGAGAAAAGTCTTTCGTTTCATATTTAAGTCTTAAGTCTATGAAGGTTGTGTGTGTGTGTGTGTGTGTGTGTGTGTGTGTATATGTTGTGTATGTATGTATGTATATATGTATGTACATATGTATGTATGTATGTATTTTGAGATAGCATCTTACTTCTAGCCTGGGGCAATTTTGAATTTCCTATGTACCCTGAGCTGGCTCCATGCTCCAATCCCGTCTCCACCCTCTCAGTCCTGGGGTCTTGTCCTGCACCTCCAGTCCAGCTTTGTGGTGATAACGCTCTTATGATAGTGGACTGACTACTTGCCAGAGAGATAAGAAAGCCTTTTCTAGCCAGAAACCATGTCACTGGATGAGCCTGCAGGGGAAGCGAGCACTGGGCATTTATTTCTACTGAGTGCTTGTCTTGCTGTCCTCTGCCTCGGAGTCCAGGCAGACGGTCGCTTGCTGAATGTCCACCTTTTCTCAGGCTGTTTTAAGCTTTAGAGAACTCGGGGTGGACGTAGAAACTGTCTTCTACTAGGATGGGATACTCTGTTGGTTCTTGAGACAGGAGCTCATGTAGCTAGGCCAGCTTTAAACTTCCAGTCTCCTTTCCTCAGGTTTCCAAATACTGGGATTCCAGGCCTGTGCTGTCATGCCCAGCAGGATAATGTCTGTTTGGTTTTTCTGGGAGCATGGGGGTTGGCTGGGGGTGGGGTTGGTTGCTGTGTTGCTTTTTAGTCCCATGGTACTATGTCACATGAGGACAGTTTCTTACAGGCGTCTAGTACACTGTGAGCTTAGCTGCTCACACTAGGCTACTCTTCCCTTCCTTAGGTCCCAGCTCCCAAGAGTCCCTTCACTCCTTAGGTGATTTCACGTTTACTGTCATGTGATGTCATATGTACATACATGATTCCATGCATCAGTATAAAATCCAGGAACCATAAATGCGAGAAAATGTGGCTTTTGTCTCCAGTCACTTCTGTTTTTCTGCAAACGACACAATTTCATTCTTTATAGTGAAAAAAATTACATTGTGTATATGTATAAACAGCCTTTCCTTTCTTTACTCCTCTGTGACAGATAGGGATGTTGGTTGGTTTCTTAGCTGTTGTGAGTAGGGCAGTAAGGACCTATGATGTACAGGTATCCAACATTCTGGAACCGTAACTGAATGTCCAGGGTGATGTCCTTCTGCTCCCACGGGGTCGGCCTTCAAAGCTTTGTAGCCTTTAGGAGCACTAGACAGTTGTGGTACTTAGAGCTTCCCTTCCCTTCACTCTGCAGGGTTCCTCAGCTAACCCAGGTCTCTGAGCTGGTTTCTGTAGCTATGTGTCTACATAGCTGTTTTCTCCTTGTCTAGCCAGGACATTCCAGGTGTTCTGTCTTCTGTTGTGTGGTTTTTGGGTCTGTCTGAGGGAGGCTGTAGTGGGGTCTTGGGTTGTACCTCCAGGACGAAGACAGCGTCACTATAGAGCTCTTCTCACTGCCTGTGCTCCCTCTACAATTTCATTATTTTTTATGACTGAAAATACTTCCACTGTGTGTATAAAGTGCCTTTTCTTTGTCCATTCCTTGTTAAAGACAGGGATGTTGGTTCCTTAGGAGCAGCAAGGACTAATATGCAGGCACTGACATACATGCAGGCAAAGCTCTAACGCACTTTCTCAGTGTGGTGCTATGCACTGTCTAAAATGCTCTGAAAGCACTTTCCTCTCTGTGGTCCAGCCTCTTAGTCATGTTGGCCCAGTTGCTCTGTCATGGGCAGCGACGGGAATCGTGCTGGGAAATGATGGCTCCACTTCAGTGCATGTACCACTGCATCAGTACACAGCTCACGGCATGGCAGGAAAGGAATTTAAAAACCACAGCCCAACAGACAGCACAGTAAACTACAGTGGCAGTAACTAGATATAAACACACAGGCTCGTCCTCATAGTGGGCATCCACTGCATATATGTTCATGTATGTATATAATCAAACTCACTGAAGGTGTTCAAAATTCAAACATAGCAAAATGGCACAAGATCACACAGGTACCAAATGATGGCTTGCGAGTTTGCTTCAGGCAGTATTATTGAAATAACAATTCCTGCACTAAGGACATCAGCTAACTGCCCATCCTATCTGGCCATGAAGGCAGCTGTAGTTTTAAAAAGAATACATAGAGCCAGCAGGGCTGGTTACAGCCTGCAGTCCCAGCCCGTGGGAGTCAGAAGTTCACGAGTATTCTGGGCTGTATACCTAGTTCAGACCTGCCTAGGACATAGGAGATCCTGTCCCCTCCCCCAAAGTAAAAATAACATTGCTGGTTAGAGAGATGGCTTAGCAGCTAAGAGCACTGGCTGCTTTTTTCTGGGTTCAATTTCCAGCACCTACACGGTGTTCATAGCTGTCTGTAACCCCAGTTCCAAGGGACCGGAAACCCTCACACAGACATGCAGGCAAATGTACATACAAGAATTGCTTAAGCCGGGCGGTGGTGGCGCACGCCTTTAGTCCCAGCACGGGAGGCAGAGGCAGGCGGATTTCTGAGTTCGAGGCCAGCCTGGTCTACAGAGTGAGTTCCAGGACAGCCAGGGCTACACAGAGAAACCCTGTCTCGAAAAACAAACAAACAAACAAACAAAACAAACAAACAAAAGAATTGCTTAAGATTCAAGTTAAGTCTTCTCTCCTTTTCCTCTCCTTCTTTATCCCCATTTTCTCCTTCTCCTGTGCCTCATCCCCCTCCTTTATCTCTCTCATCTTGGTTCACGTTCCCTTCCTGGAGAACTTTTACAAACCTAAAGTTTTATGTAATGTTAACATAGTCTTTATAGTTGTGTTTATGAATGTTTGTATTGATCTGGATTCTGACTTGTCTGTTAACTATATCATGTCTGTCATCTATCTATCATCAATACCTATCTATCTAGGTATCATCTATCATCTGTTATCTATTATCTATCATTTGTCTGCTTAACATATCTATCTATCTATCTATCTATCTATCTATCTATCTATCATCTATCTATCATGTCTGCCTTTCATCCATCCATCTATCATCCATCTATCTATCTACCTATCATCTATCAATCATGTCTGCCTCTTATCTACCTATCTATCTATCATCTATCAATCATGTCTGCCTCTTATCTACCTATCTATCTATCATCTATCAATCATGTCTGCCTCTTATCTATCTATCTATCTATCTATCTATCTATCTATCTATCATCTATCTGTCCATCATGTCTGCCTTTCATCCGTCTGTCCGTATCCAGACCACACAGACCTCTTCCTCCTTATCCCCATTGCTGCATCTGTCATCTCAGTACCTTGAACTCTACAGGTCTCAAGCTGAATTCAGTCTGTTCTTTCTGTCAACTATGCTTTAATTAAGAGAGTGCCTGTTGTTTCTGAAAGATGGTACACATATTGAGATAATCCTTAATCCCTTCCCTCTTGGCCCCCTTCACTATCAGGATCTCCTAAGACGTCTCCTTGTGTGTTTGTGCTGCCCCCAACCCGAGGCCGCTCCACTCCTTATTGATTTACTGCCACAGAAACTTGTTTGATCTTCCTGACTTTATTGTTCTCCTATTCTGTCTTTCAGAGCATTTACAGGATTATCAACATAAAACTCAAATAGATTTGCCAGCAGCTTGTGTGAAATCTTGTGCAGGCTCATCAGTGTGGCCTAACCCTGGAGTCGGGATGAAGGCTTTGGGTTCTGGCTAGCAACTGGAGCCTCCTCCGTCACGCTGTGGGCCTCCTCCGTCATGCTGTGGGCAAGCTGCACAGGGAGTTTAGTAACTCTTTATTTTTAGTTTCCTCTTCCTAAAATGGGAATGTTAACAGTCCCTTTTCATGAGGACGTTATTTCATGTTATTTGTATCTGTGCACATGTGTGTGCATGTGTGTGTGCTTGTGTGTGTGCGTGTGTGTCATATGAGAGAGTGTGTGGTGTGTGTGTGTTTGGTGTATGTGTGTGGTATGTGAGTGTGTGTGGTATGTGTGTGTGTCATATGGGAGTGTGTGTGTTGTGTGTGTGTTGTATGTGTGTGTGGTGTGTGAGTGTGTGAGTGTGTGTGCTCCTGTGAGGCACTCTCCTTTATCACCCTCATTTCTTTGAGGCAGGGACTCTTCCTGATCCTGAAGCTCATTTTTCTCCACTAGGCTGGCAACCGGTGAGCCAGCCCTTGCAATACTCCTGTCTCTCCCACCCCAGGACTGGGCTTAAGGGGCTCGGGACCACACTCTGAGATATCAACTCTGGTTAACTATTGAGCTGTCGCTCCTGCACCAAGATGATATAATTTCAAGGAAATAAAATAACTACCTGAGATGTCTTAGTGGATGAATATAGTCAGTGAATGATAACTGGTGTTAGTAATACCTGGTGAATGATAGCTGATATTAGTAATACTCGGTGAATGATAACTGGTGTTAGTGACACCCCTTTGTAGCATTCCTAGCTTTCTATACTGTTTTGAAAATCCAGATTTTTCTTTTAAAACGTTTATGTGTGTGAGTGTGTACACATGTATATGGGCCCCATCTTCAAGTGTTATTTCTTAGATGCTGCTCACCTTGTTTTATGAGTCAGTGTCACTCACTGGGACCTAGGGTTTTTTGAGTAGGCTAGGCTGGCTGGTCCAGGTGCCTCAGGGATCCTCCTGCCTCCAGCTCTCCCAGTGACCTGGGTTCTGGGGATTAAACTCAGGTCCCAGTGCTTTAGCACATAAGCTGTCTTCCAGCCCTGCCCCTTTTTAGTTTTGATCATGTAACCCACATTGACCTCTAAAGGCATTGCCTCTGTGGCTGCATAAGTCTCCCTGACATAGTCACAGTACAGCCTGACTTGCATCTTAGGGTCCAGAGCTATCGGATGACTTGCTAATGTGGCCACATTACTCGCTGTTCAGGCATGGGCTCCTCGCTGAGTCTAGCACACTGCCACTCAGCCTCCTCATGCTTTGTGAAAGAATGCTGTGGCCTGTCCTGTGGAAACTACTGCAGCAGCCACAGTCGGATTTAACCATTCTTGGGCTCCCCCATCCTAATGACACAAGTGCCTCATGACTCCCTGTGTCCTAGGCTTGCCAAGTGCGGTCAGGTCAGGCACTGTTGGCTGCTGCTGTTAGTTCTGCACTTCCTTCCTGCACTTCTACCTCACTGGTCTCTCCTCCAGCACAACACCAGCAACTTTTCTGCCTTGGAGGGAGGTGTACAGCTAACCCTAGCCTCTCCAGAGCTGCTGCCAGTGGGAGGAGGTGAGGCACGGACATTAAAGGACAGAGGCAATTTCCACAGCCAGGGGGCGGCGTGTGGCTCACTGCTGAACTGCCAAGTTATATCAGTTCCTTAGCAAAGCAAGGCTTTCACAGTCCTAAAGCATCTGATTGCATGGACTGTCACTGAGAAAGTAAGCTTTTCGTGTCAGATGCTCTTCCACTGATAGACATTTACTTTACACCCCTTTGGAGAATATGGACATTTTCCTAAAGACCCCTAAACATAGCTCAACATTGCGTTTAGTTGTCTGGTTTAAAACAGTGTGGAATGGCAAGAGGCAAACATTTCAGTGTCAGTCCCTACAGGCCCCTGTGTACAGTCTGGGTGTCACATGTCAGTCCCTACAGGTCCCTACCTACAGTTGGGTGACACATGTCAGTCCCTACAGGCCCCTCTCCACAGTCTGGGTGACATATGTCAGTCCCTACAGGCCCCTGTGTACAGTCAGGTGACACATGTCAGTCCCTACAGGCCCCTCTCCACAGTCTGGGTGACACATATCAGTCCCTACAGGCCCCTGTGTACAGTTGGGTGACACATGTCAGTCCCTACAGGCCCCTCTCCACAGTCTGGGTGACATGTGTTGGTCCTTACTGAATCCTGAAGAATGTGACAGCAATGCTGAATTAAGAGCTCAATTAAGAGCTGTTAAGAGAACTTTCTAATCTTCTGGAGGACCAGGGTTCAATACCCAGCACCTACATGGTGGCTCACAACCATCTATAACTCCAGTTTCAGGGATCTGATGCCCTCTTCTGGCCTCCATGAGTACCAGGCATGCACTTGATGCACACATGCAGGCCAAAAAAATGTATATACATAAAATAATTAAATATATCTTTTAAAAATCAGAAAGGTATAAAAATTCCCTTTAGTATCTTAAGATCTATAAAATATATTCTTGGTGTTCAGTTTTGAGTCTTGGAAGCAATGATATTATGTGTGTGGGATCATTTTGATCTGTGGTAACAATAGCTTCATATAAATAATTCCTAATGTGCAAATGTGCTGACATAATGGAAGCCCGTGAATATCTCAGGTATAAACACCAATTCACCTTATATCATATTAAGCCTAGTAAATAAGATACAAAAAAGAAAAACTATAAAAGACTAAGTATGGCATTGGTATTTAAAAGCCTGTAGTTAATGGTCCTCTATTAAACAAAAGCTAAAACAGTTACTAGACTTCAGAGGAAGGAATCCCACACAGATTACAAATATGTGACACACAGGGACGATATCGCAACAACTGGAAGACATCTTAAAGCTTAGGATAACTCTGATGTAATTGGGTTGATTCCCTGTCGACAGGCATGTTTTGGTTGGCTTGTTAGAATGCCTTGGGAGAGTTCTGAGCAAAGGGAAATGGAGAAGTTTGTAGCTCCTCCTGACAGATTAGAGGCTTCTCCAAGGGCCCTCACGGCCTGCTCCATCCCCGACTGACTCCGGACTTCACATCCTCCTAGCTCCCTTTGTTTTAGACCTGGTTTTTATGTATGCATTCCGCTCACTCTGGCCTGTCTAAAAATGTGTTAGATAGAGAGTCAAAGGAGATGTCCCTTCACCCTTAAGGCCACCACCGGCCACTCACGTCTCCAGGAGAGGCCAGGCCTCTAGGTCGTTCTTTGCTGTAGACTTGGGATGTGGATGTGGCCAGGTCATGGAAAGACTCTGAATTCAGTTTTGTTATCTGTCACAGAGTAATAATGAGCCTTTGAACCATGCACATAGTTTTAAAAAAGTTACTAAAGCCTCATAAAATCAGAGTTAGTATTTTCTTTTGTATTAGGTAGGCTAAAATTAAATTGGCAGGGCATGATGCATACCTGTTATATCAACAATTTGTGAGGCTCAGTCAGGTCGATATCCTGAGCACAGGCATTAAAGGTCAGTCTGGAACCCCATCTCTCTCTCTCTCTCTCTCTCTCTCTCTCTCTCTCTCTCTCTCTCTCTCTCACACACACACACACACACACACACACACACAGTCAGAGAGACAGAGAGACTGATTCAACTGTGACCTTTCTTATTGTTAATCTTCTCAGTGCTTTGTGTTCTATACAGTAAACTCTGATTCTCACTCATTTGCTGTTCTTTTCTACTCTCTCTTCACTCATTCTTGTTTTGTTTTGAATTTTGATAGGGGTCTCCTGTTGGAGCCCAACTGGCCTGGAACTCACGGGTGTCAGCAAGAAGTGTCTAAAAGGAAGGAGTTATAGGAGTTCGTAGATTCGGCGTGGGGAATGTTGTTGCAGGAGTCTGTGATCTTGGGAACATAGTGACATCATGGACAGAAGCTAGGGCTGTTGGGAAGAGAGCTGATTTTAGGAAAGTCGATAGGGAATTTTCAGTTCTAGTAAGATATGCATATGAAGTTGCCAGAACAATCTGAGTATGTCACAGCACACTGAGAATGCTGGCCGTCTTTGTGGCTGAAGTCATGATTTGGAGCGGCCTCTTCCTCATGTTTGTAGCACCCAGAAAAGGGGTTGATGGGAGGTATAGTGATGACGAGGGGTGTGTAGTGTACAGAGAGAGCCCTGAGTGAGTGAACGTGTGCTTTGACTTGGGCACAGCCTTGTCACGGACCCACAAGTCCCAGGGTCAGAGAGTTGGCAAAGCCTTCTCTGGGAGAGTTGAGTTCAAGTGTTTATGGTGTGTGCAGAAAATGTTCATGATAGCTTTCTCTTCTGGATGGTTACGGCCTGAAGACTGCTCCCTGCAAAGACTTCTCCAGCTGAGACTGCTGTGTCTCCCTGGTCTGGTGCACACTATGGACCCTTGCCTCCTTGTTCATCTGAAGGCAGTGACCTCAGTTCTGTTCAACTCCAGATACTAAGCACACTGAGGTTTCTCCATCAGACACCAGGTGTCCATCTGTCTGTCTTTCCTTTATTCCCTTACCACCCCAGTCAGGTCCCATTCCCTGGAGCTGTGCAAGGACATGGCAGGGTTATGTGGCCTGTAGCTGTGGTGTTGAGTAAGTAATGACATAGGCTCTGGAGTAAGATCCCATAGGTCTGACTTCCAGTCCTCAAGCTCTGTCTGTATGTGTGCTTCAGTTGAGCAAGCAACCTCACATGGAAGGTGGAGTGAGAGTCACTGGAGGTTGACTGTAATTGTTTTGGGTGTTTTAGTGAGTGATACCCCACCTGCATCAGATTCCCTGCATAAGTTAGTTCTGATAGTGCATGAGGAACGTTGGATGCAGTTAATAGTGTGTGCACCCCTTCGTAGAACAGTAACCTCTAATGCCGATTGTATTAGCATCTACCAAAATAACCTTAAGGTACAATGGCAGTTGACAGGTGTGTTGGATAATGCATGATAATAGTATTATATAGTATTTTATATCCATAGATTAGTCAGCATCCATAAGATAGAATTATTACACAAAAGAGGAATAAAACCCAGTCCATTTATATCTATCTATCTATCTATCTATCTATCCATCCATCCAGTCTATCCATCTATCTGGTTTTTCGAGGCTGTTCTCTTTGTAGCCCTGGCTGTCCTGGAACTCACTCTGTAGTCCTGGCTGGCTTTGAATTCCGAAATCTGCCTGCTTCTGCCTCCCAAGTGCTGGGATTAAAGGCGTGTGCCACCACTGCCAGGCTGCAATATTTTATAGTAATACAGTTAATGCTACTCAAGCATGGTGGTCTGTGCCTGTGGTTCCAGCTAAGCTACTCAGGAGGCTGAAGTGGAAGGATGGCTTGATTTCACAAGTTCAAGACCGACCTTACTTATACAGTGAGACTTTGTTATTTTTAAAAGCAATTTAATTTAGAGAAGCAAATAAAATTTATATTTAAGTTTATTTGTGGTAAAGTTTCTGATTAACTTTTCTTTCTTGATCGAGATCTCAAATCTTTAAATCAGAATTTTTGAGACTTTTAAAAATGATTCATTAATTATTTATCTTATTTATGTTAAGTGTGTTTTGCTTGTTTGAGTCGAGGTGCACAGCCATATGCAGGAGTCAGCGGAGGTCAGATCCCAGGAAATGGCTTGTCCTCTGGGAGCAGGTTTTCAGTACAGTTAGCAGCGCAGCCATCTCTCCAGCCCCTCTGTGGAAGTTTGATTTGGACTCTTGCCCCCTTTATTTCTCCATGTAGCTCACACAAATAGAAGAATTCTGGAGAGGTTTCAGAGCCAGCCTGTGGACGCCTATGGAACTGTAGCTTTACTTTTTTGCTGTGTAGTAGATGTCGTGGCACTAAGACCCAGAAACTCTGTGCTCTGCGTGGCTGGAGCTGGGCTGGCTGTGCTCACACTGAAGGGAAGGAAGTCATTAGTGCAGACCGAGCTGTGGAGTTAGGTTCTTGCAGGATTTCCTTCCAGCCTTTCCCCACTTAGGTTCTTGGGAATTAAGAAAAAAAATATCTAAACACACAAACCAAGTTTTCCTATTTACTGTGTTCAGGGAAGGTGGACATTTCGGAAGGGCAGATCCGATCCCAAGTTGTCTAAGAAGCAGAAAACTGCGCAAAGAAGCTCTGATTACAGATCTTTGGAATTTTCTTTGCTAAATTTTTACAAACGAGAAATATACCCAGAATTTTGGGACTTGCTCCAGGCTGCGTGTGAGGGTTTGATTGCTTGTCTAATCTTTTTCTTTTTTTGAGAAGAGGAGAATTCGCCAAGAGGGGCTTGGATGGCAGGAGCCCGGCCGGGTTTCTGTGGCAGCTCGTGCCGTGGGTCTCTGCTCTGAGGGGTCTGCGGCCCATCGGAGAGCTCCTGCCTGGAGCCTTTTCGCTGGCGCGGGTCGGGGAACATGCCCCGCTCCGGCCCGGGCGCGCCACTGGCCGCCGGGACGCCCTAGCCCCGTGGGAGAGTGTGGTGGCCGGGGCACTTCGCGCTGAACCGAAGACGAAGACTGTCGGTCCTATCCGGGAAAGAACGAGGGGGTGCAAGGAGGCAGCATGACTTGCAGTCGCCGCCGCCCTGCGTCTGCCCCCAGCCTCCAGCCCACCTCTTGATGCGTCCCGGGTCGGCTGTACAAATATGATGAAATGGCAGCCCCGGAAGAAGGTGAGTGCGGCGACGGCGACGGCGGGGCTGACGGGGAGGGGGCCCCGTGGGATCCCGAGGCCATCCGGGTCTGTGCTCTCACCGCCCGCCAAGTTCTCGCCTCCGGGCGCGCGCGGCCAGGCGGGGTGACAGCTGAGCCTCTGCCCCGCGTGCCGGCCGCGGGGGCCGCGCTTAGGCCCGCAGGTGGGCGTCGGAGCGCCCCCTGCCCCGCGGGGACCGGCGCCCGGGCCGCTGGCAGCCGCTTCCCCTGGGCCCCGCTGGGGGGCGGGCAGCCCCGGAGCAAGCGCGGAGCGGCTCCCCGTGACGGCCGGGCCTCCGGCGCCGGGTCTGCGGCGGGGCGGCTGCGGCGACCCGCGGCCGCGTGGGCGAGTGCGGGCGCGCCGGCCATTGTGCGCCGCGTGTGTGCATCGATCGTGGGCAAGGGGGAGGGGGTACTTTGCTTTTTGCAAGATTATTTCCTAATATGGCTCCTTTGTTGAGAACCGGAGGAAAAAACATCCAGTGGTTCTATCAAAATAAATTGCTATTGGTCCCCGAAATAACGTTTCTAAATGTGGGACCCGTCCCTTCCTAGGGACACCGAGGGAGAAAGACAGCTTTCTTCAAGTTCTTGGCAGTCCGTGTGTTTGGCCAGGGTTCCCCTTTGCAAACTTGCCTGACTGCCACTGTTAGGTTAACCCAGCGGTTTACAGCGTAGCGGGACTTTCCCTTCGATACCTCATTTGGCCATGGTTTTTATTGACATTCTTCTGAAGGAAAACACAGCGAACTGAATGTGCGGTGCCCCTCCCCAGCCGTGACCTGTCTCTGCTAGCAGCTGTCTGGTGTTTCACTCAACTAGCTAAACTGGTTCTTTCTTTGTGCCACGATGTGCGATGCCGAGTTTGACATCAGAGCTGAAATAGAAATCATGTGTGAAGTACTGAGACGACACGGCGCTGGTCTGACTGCCAGGGAGCCAAGCAAACCGCGCTTCATTATAGCCCGACGAATGCAAAGGTTTTCTTTGGTATCTAATTGATTCGATCTTATCCAGTGGCAGTTGTTTCTACCTCAGCCCAAAGCCTCAATCACTCACATATTTGTTCGGCTCTCCTCATAGGCTTCGTTCAACGGGACTGTTATAAGAGATTTGTGTGCTGCCTTCCCGCCCCCATGAGAACGCAGGAAAACCCCATATAATCAAACATCTTAAACAGATGCTGCATAGTCCTAGAATCTTCTACATTTGTGTAATCTTCATGAGTACTTTAGAGATCTCTGCAAACTGTGCATCCACAAATGCCTGCTTTTTCTATTTTACCCAACATGTAGTAACTCATATGGTTATGTCACTGAAAACCCCTCTGGGTACTGGTATTGCTTGAACCACGGAAGTATTATTCTTGGCAGCCAGGTGGATTTCTGGACTCTGGAAGATTCTGTTTCAAGTGTTAGGGTCCACTGCAGTATTTACTCACGCTGTGGTGCTTAGATGGCTATACCAGAGATTGTGTTTATTTTCTGTATTCACGGTCACAAGGCATTATGCTGTAAGCATCCAGATATCAATCTGGAGCGATCATAGAAGCCGAGCTGTCCGGTTCTCTGTGATTATCTGTTGGCAGCTGGAGAGCAGTTCTTGTGCACCGAAAGTGAAAGCTACCTTGGGAAAGATGCTACTCAACTCCAGTAGGCACCACCAAGCCTTTAGCAGCAGACTCCGTTTATTTTCTTAGTCATACCAGAATGCTCAAATGATCATACCATTGCTATGATTTCTCGCTGCGTCTGCTAACACATTTGTAGTGGTATAGTCGCACATCAGGTGCTTCACCAAACTGATCCACGAAGACTATTCACACCCCACATAAAGAGTGGTGCTGTAGCTGTGTGATCTGAACACAGCTAGGGAGAGCGCCCACAGATTGTACTGCCAGCCGCCTTCCCAACTGAACTCCAGGGCCAGGACCGATTGGTGGCTGGGTATCTTGGGGTCTTGTCCGTCACTATTAGTTTGGGCTTTTTGGAATTCTGGGTTTCTGGGTTCACTGGTAACAGAATAACTATCATTTCCAGATTTCTTTGTTTCTAACTGAACATGGAGCTGGGGGCACATTGACTGAAGGGGAATGAGTTCCTCCGATTTACACTATTAACTTGATAGATTAAATACTCAAGGCAAAGTTTATGAATGTGTGAGCATGCAGTATTCTATTAGGATCTGGCTATCTTCTCACAAAGGAGCCTTCCAACAGGATTCATCAGGTCCACACCAGGCCACCCCACCCCACCCCACCCCAAACCACCCCACCCCACCCCACCCCACCCCACAGGCCAGGAGGAGTCTCAGTGGAACTTCCAAACATAATAGATCTCTCACTGAGAGTTAGGCAGTTTCCCCCAAAGCAAGATGCATAGGTGTCTACTTATCTCCAGACTCATCATATTTTATATATTAAATACAAGCAGGTTTTTCTTTACCAAGCACACACTAATTAATTGTTTTAATTAAAAATGTAGGATTCTGAATAATAGTTGCCCTGGTTTTGTGGCTGAAATGGTATTTTACATCATTCAGGTAGCACCCAGCATTTTTAGGCATCTGACGTATGCCAGGTACCTCCAGCTGACCTGCATTTGTTCAGTTCTTATCTAGTAAGGAAAGGGTGCGTTACTGGAATTTCAGAAATAAGGGGACTGGTGCAGAAAAGAGATTTGACTTACTGGGGGTGACAGCATGTGTGTGTGTGTGGGGGGGGGGTTGTCATAACAGGATGGAGCCAGGTCTTACTTGAGCTCTCTTCTTCCACTTCAAGGACCATTACCATGAGGGATACTGCCTCCATCTCTCATCCCCTCTCCTCTCGGAGGAGCACAGAGATTTAAGCTACCTGGGAATTGTGAGCAGCTACAGTCTCTGCCACAGACTATACATAGATTCTGGATTTGGGGCCTGACTTCATTTTGTTGGCTGGGATGTTTTCTTTCTCCTTGTAAAGTTAGGTGTTTATCTGGCCTCTTTGTAGAGGCCAGTCTTAAGCCCAGGGACTGCATCTCTTTTGTTTCCAAGAATAATACAGACGCTCAAAAAATGTTTATTTTATGTAGGAGTAAGTAGCTACGGCTGTGTCCTTACACCTGATTCTTCAGTCCAGTCCTACGTTTGACTCTTGTAGATCATTAAAGTGTCCCAGCATATCTTGTCATTGGCTCCCAACCTTTACAGACAACATCAGAAAGGGGGCAGCCACTCTCCACAAAATCTCCCTGGAAGTCATGATTAAGACAGACACGTTTAAGGTGAGGTACCAGGCTCAGTACCCGGACTTGCTCCAGTGTTGTGCAACCTCATTGGCCTTGCAGAATGCCCTGTGCCCCCTCCTCCTCCTCCTCTTCCTCTTCTTCTTCTTCTTCCTCTTCCTCCTCCTCCTTGTCTTCCTCCTCCTCCTCTTCCTCCTCTTCCTCCTCCTCCTCCTCCTCTTCTTCTTCCTCCTCTTCTTCTTCCTCCTCTTCTTCCTCCTCCCCCTCTTCTTCCTCTTCCTTCTAAATTGTTTTTATCTTGTATTTGCCGAAGTGATAATAATCAAAGCGCCAGTCTCGGAGGAACGTGTTTGTTTACCACTCTGAAGAGATTTCTGCTTTCCAAATCCAAGGATTAGTGTTAGATAGCACTGGGTCAATAAGACTCCAGTGTGTATGTCAGGAAGCCCCTCTGATTGGATTTCTCCATTGTTTGTCTAATGTTATTTTACTGTTCACGCATAATAAATGATTATTAATAGGAATGTGTCACATAAGCTACATTAATTATGTAATTTGAGAGTCTTATGATGTGTTTATCTTGTTATAGTCGGCACCTTAACAAAATAGGAATCCGGCTTTACTTACCTGGCTTATTTAAGCACACAGAGTAATGAGCTTCATTGTGACCTTTCCATTCTTCTTCTGGTATGTTGGTCTTGTTTGTTTTTTCTTCTGCCTTCTCCCAGTCAGTACCTTGCTTCTTACGTCTTCTCTGATGCAGCTCCCCTGGGAAGCTCGTTTGAAGGATTGCACCCTGTACGCACCCTGTAGATCTGTGTCTTGCAATGACACGACTTTTATGAAAGAATTTGTCACAGATCCCTCCCTACTCTGTCTCTGTGATGAAGTATTTATGTTAATTTCAAATTTTAATACAGCTATGCTTAATACTTAGTGTTTTAGTATTTATTACCTAGTGCGGTCTTTTGAATAGGAATGGCCCCATTGATTAGTGTGTCTGAATACTTGGCCCACCAGGAGTGCTGCTATCAGGAGGTGTGGCCTTGTTGGGGTAGGTGTGGCCTTGTTGGAGGAATTGAGTCACTGTGGGGGTGGCCTTTGAGATCCTCCTCCTAGTTGCTTGAGAGAGTCAGTCTTCTAGTGGCCTTCAGATCAAGATGTATATGTAGGGGAGGGGGGTCTTGTCGGGCATAGATGGGAGAACAAGTCCTTGGTCCCGTGAAGGCTGGATGCCCCAGTGTGGGGGAATTCGATGGTGGGGAGGTGGGAGTGGCCGGGTGGGTGGGGGCACACCCTCATAGAAGCAGGAGGAGGGGGTGGGATGGGGGTTCCGGGTGAGGGGGAAATGGGGAAAGGGGATAACATCTGAAATATGAATAAAATATCCAATAAAAAAATAAAATTTACGGTGACTAAGCTTTGGTAAATATTAAAAAAACAAAAGATGCAGAACTCAGAGTTCCTTCGCCAGCACCATGTCTGGCTGGGCTCTGCCACGCTCCCACTGTGGTGGGCTGGACTCTGCCACGCTCCCACCGTGGTGGGCTGGGCTCTGCCGCGCTCCCACCGTGGTGGGCTGGACTCTGCCGCGCTCCCACCGTGGTGGGCTGGACTCTGCCGCGCTCCCACCGTGGTGGGCTGGACTCTGCCGCGCTCCCACCGTGGTGGGCTGGACTCTGCCACGCTCCCACCGTGGTGGTTATGGCCTGAACCTCTGAAAGTGTAAATCAGCCCCAGTTAAGTGTTTTCCTTTGTAAGAATTGCCACGGTCATGGTGTCTCTTCCTCGTCACTTCTGAATTCTTTGCAGTTGATATCATTGTTAGGCATCTTGGGACTTGGCTTACCTAGTGGTGTCAGGTCATATTAGGAGTCTTCTGTGGATCTCCTTTCATGGTCCCTGCAGCCTGGAGACCTAGACTCTGATGCTGGCAGTTCCCTTGACTTGTGTTCCTGGGAGTCATTTAATCTCATAAGCCTGTCCTCATAGAGTTTATCATCCTGGATCTATTGTAAATGGCATCCTAATGATTTTCCTTTTTTCAGCCTCTTCTCTCTCTGGTTTCTTCTTCTTATCCCTTTCAAGTAATTGCTGAAAACACACACACATGCTCATACACACACACACATGCTCATACACACACACACATGTTCACACACACATGCTCACACACACACATGCTCACACACACATGCTCACACACACACACATGCTCACATACATACACACATGCTCACACACATGCTCACACATATACACACGCGCACACGCGCGCACACACACACACACACACACACACACACACACACACACGGTCACTGGTCACTGACCTTGTTAAAGTCCTGACCTCTCTCCATGCTCTGGGGGAGGAGCACGCATCCCGAGATGGGCAGGGTCAGGATATTACCGAAGACATGCTATATATAACTGGTCACTTGCTCTCTTCCTTGCCCAGAGGCTGGGGTTCCTAGCGGTGCCCATTCATCATTCATACAAGTTCTCCCTCGTTGTATTGTGTCAAACTGCAGCTTCTATCATACAGCTGCAACTTGCAATTAGTCTTATTAAAAAAGAAGAACCTGGAAACAAATGGCTGTGCTGTGAATTCTCTGCTGATGAGCACACTCTGAAGCTGGACAGTGGCGAGGATCCGGCTGTGCTCCAGAGCAGCTCTGTGACCAGTGACGTCACCCTGGCTGGGAGGTCAGGGCTATGTTAGTGGGAATGGCACCTGGCTCTTACAAGAATGCTTGGCATCCAGTATGTTCTCACTGCAATTTCAACGTAGCACAACCACACCGGACAGTGTAGCCTGGATATCACTCACAGTTCCTATTCCTCCTGCTGCCCCATTCCCTCGATCCTCCTATTCCTCATTCTCCTGTTCTTCCTCCTGCTCCTCCTTCTGCTCTTTCTCTACCTCCTCCTCTCTCCTTCTTCTGTTCCTCTTCCTCTTCCTCCTCCTCCTTCCCCCCCCCCCCCTTTCTCTCTCTCTCTCTCTCTCGATAGGACCTCATTTGCTGGCCTGGACCTTACAGAGTTCTGCCTGTCTCTGCCTGCCGAGTTTCCTCATATTAACTCATTCTGGTCTTTGGTTTTATTGTGGAGTTTGTCTTGCCTTTGACAGTTCTGTCGCTGGGCATCATGGGCCATGCCCTCCTTTGACCACACCGTGGTCACTGTGTAAACTACGGTGCTGGCTTGGTACTTCAGCTCCCACTAGGCCCATCTCCGAGGTAGGCAGTGAAGAGCTGAATGAATGAATGAATGAATGTTTGGATGAATGCATGCACTTATGGATGACTTGGTAAGATTCTTTGACTTGCTGGTTACAGGGAGAACCTAGTTTACACCTGGCTACAAGATTATCTCTGTGCATGTTCGAACCTTCTGAGAATGCCATATTACATAGAAGTGAGTCTTACATCACTTAAAGGATAATCTAAACAGCACACCTATTAAAAATATAGTCACGCCCATGGGATGGCAGCTTCATACTGCTGTGCATGTGGTGTCACTATGACACACATTGCTGATGAATAGTCTTACCTCATATGAGAAAGGAAAAAACATTGAAGTGACTTGTGACACATTTAATGCTGATCACAAGATATCAGTGATATGAATGTGAACTTCCATATTAAATCTTTATTCTCTCCAATCCCTGGTGTTTGTTTTATTTGTGTGGTATATGTGTATATATGTGTTGTGTATGTGCACATGTCTGTGTGGGTGTGTACGTGTGGTGTGGTGCGTGCAGAGGCATATATCAGGTATCTCTCTCAATCACTGTTTGTCTTATGTTTAATGCTCTGTTAGCATAGATTAACTATTCATAATAGTGACCTTCATTGTTGCGCCTTCTGCGTGTATGTAATGCATTTCAACCATAGCTTTCCTTGCCCGTTTCCTTACCTGTTTCCCTTTGACTCCTGGCACTCCCTTTCCTCTCTGTTTGTGTCTGCAGTTTTTGTGTGTGTGACCCAGAGAGTCTCCTTAGATTGTTTAAGTCAACATGTCCATGAGAGTAATGTCTCCACCCCCAACCCTTAATTGTATATAAATCCTCAGGGAGAGGTGAGGCCAGTGAGCTCCGACTCTCTATGACAAGATGTTTGCAGACCCAGCCTTTCATGAATTAGGATAGACTGATTGGCCTACAAGCTTTTGGGGTTCAGCCATCACTGGGGTTACTGACATGCATGCAATCACTTAGCTTAGAGGTTGGTGCAGGGGTCTGAACTCAGGTCCCCATTCTTGGTGTCGTACAGCCCTTGACCCACTGAGATGTCTCCCTAACCCCAGCCCTCAACATCTTTTATTGTGTATAGTTGGTAGGAAGTGGTCACCGAAACAAGATTTAGGAGTGTCGGAGCACTTGGGGATAGCTTTACAGGCTTTATAGAGATGAGGACGTCTGTGTTGGCACCTTTGCTGTTCAGGAGGAGCTGGTCAATATGCAGTGTGAGAGGCTACAGGGTTTAGCTGGCCCAGCCTGAAGGAAGGGCGCCAGCAGCCTCCTTCCTTTTGCTAGTCAGTTACCATGATGACCTGTGGAGAATACAGGAGGAACAGGGGAGAGCCTGGAGTTGTGACTGGCCCTGTCACCTCCGGCTTCTGCAGTGAATGCATGTGTTGTTAATAACAGCGCCTGCCTCGGCAGTAAGAGTTCTCTCTCGTTGTTGCGCTAAAACCATGTCGTTTTATTGAAAACTCAAAATCATTTCATTTAACCCACCTTTTCAGGATTCACGGGGCCCATTTGTCCTGTTGTTTCTTCACCCCCTTTAAGGGTTCAGCAGCTAAGAATTTTCACATTCTCACATGGCTGAGCTCTAGCTTGGTCCACTTCTGGTGTCTTTTGTCCTTTTGATTAGTCTATTCGTATTCTTTGTGATTTTTTAACACTGTGTCCTTTTTGCACATAGTTTAAGGAAAAAAATATAAAATTGCACCTTTACCATACCTCTTTCTAGAAATAAACAGCATTTCTAGAGAAAGTACACAAACTAACTCTAGTAACACTTGGCACCTGCTGATGGGTACCTCTCAATTTGAAGTTTTATTTAGCACATATCTGATTCTGTAAGCCAGGGTCACAAATGCTCCTGTGCATTCAGCAGTACTGGTGATGTTTCTGATTTACATCACATGGGCTGAGACTTGTAGAAGTGCATATATTATTAAGACAAGGCCAAGTTGTGGGACAGCTCACATCTGGAGGACCAGCCCAGAGGAAGTGGGAGCCAGAAGACATTGTGAAACTCACCAAGTCTGGATACATCCTCTCCAAACACTCAATATTCAGATTTGAGTAAACCTGGAAAGGTGGTGGATGGGAGAAAATCACAGAGAAGCTTGTTGGATACACTGAATAACTTTGTTATAACCCCAAATTTTCTTTTCTTATTTATTTTTAATCCCCCCTTTTATTAAACATGGATTCTTTTCTCATACAGTATAATTCCTCTCCCTCTGTTCCTCTGGCTTCCTCCTCTCCCATTCACAGTCACTGGGTTTCTGTCTCTCATTAGAAAAGAGCAGGCTTCCAGGACATACAACCAAGCCTAACAAAGCAGAATATAATAATATAAAAGGAAAACCATTTGTTGCATTACAGTTTTTATTGATAAATTAGCTGCTTACTCTGTCATGTCTAATGTTTTAAGGAAAGTGAAAACACACCATTTTCCTTTTCTTAATATTTCTAGTCAGTGTACAAAATTCTAGGTCACATCATGACACCTTCATACACACATTTCTATGTTTACTGTTCTTAGTTCCCACACCCCCAAACAGTTTCATTCTGCCTTTCATGGCATACAGAACTTAGGTTCTATATATAAGCGAAAACATTCAGTGCTCTATCTTTCTCTTGTCTGGTTCATTTGCACTTTCTTTTGGTATTTAATTTTGAGTTATTTGTAGGCTCTAGATGCCCAGTACGTGACCGGCAAATAATTTCTTCTTCACTGCTCATGTCATGGTGGGGAATGACACTGTCAGCTTCTGTATTCCTTGTCAACCATTGTAGTCCCTCTCGGAAGGCCTTTGCTGATTCCGTGTCTTGAACTTTTCTTCCCCTATAAGTTTCAGGCATTTTTCTGAGGCCTTTGATCCACCTTGAGTCGAGTTTTGTGTGGGATGTGAGATAAGGGTTCATTGTGATTTGTCATGTGTGGAAATCCAGCACTCCCAGTGCCATTGCTGAGAAGGCTGTCTGTCCCACAATGTGTGTCCTTTGTATCTTGGTGAATATCAGCTGGTTGTAAGTTGGGTTTATTTCTATTCCATCCTACCGGTGTGTGCAGCTGCTGTGCCAGTGTGATGCTGGTCACTGCGCTGCAGTGTAACTGAGGTCGGGTCTGCTGGTCACTGCACTGCAGTGTAACTGAGGTCGGGTCTGCTGGTCACTGCGCTGGAGTGTAACTGAGGTCGGGTCTGCTGGTCACTGCACTGCAGTGTAACTGAGGTCGGGTCTGCTGGTCACTGCACTGCAGTGTAACTGAGGTCGGGTCTGCTGGTCACTGCACTGCAGTGTAACTGAGGTCGGGTCTGCTGGTTACTGAGATGCAGTGTAACTGAGGTTGGGTCTGCTGGTCACTGTGCTGTAGTGTAACTGAGGTCGGGTGTGCTGGTCACTGCACTGCAGTGTAACTGAGGTCGGGTGTGCTGGTCACTGCACTGCAGTGTAACTGAGGTCGGGTCTGCTGGTCACTGCGCTGCAGTGTAACTGAGGTTGGGTCTGCTGGTCACTGTGCTGTAGTGTAACTGAGGTCGGGTGTGCTGGTCACTGCACTGCAGTGTAACTGAGGTCGGGTCTGCTGGTCACTGCACTGCAGTGTAACTGAGGTCAGGTGTGCTGGTCACTGCACTGCAGTGTAACTGAGGTCGGGTGTGCTGGTCACTGCGCTGCAGTGTAACTGAGGTCGGGTGTGCTGGTCACTGCGCTGCAGTGTAACTGAGGTCGGGTGTGCTGGTCACTGTGCTGTAGTGTAACTGAGGTTGGGTCTGCTGGTCACTGCACTGCAGTGTAACTGAGGTCGGGTGTGCTGGTCACTGAGATGCAGTGTAACTGAGGTCGGGTGTGCTGGTCACTGCACTGCAGTGTAACTGAGGTCGGGTGTGCTGGTCACTGCGCTGCAGTGTAACTGAGGTCGGGTGTGCTGGTCACTGTGCTGTAGTGTAACTGAGGTTGGGTCTGCTGGTCACTGCACTGCAGTGTAACTGAGGTCAGGTCTGCTGGTCACTGCGCTGCAGTGTAACTGAGGTCGGGTCTGCTGGTCACTGCACTGCAGTGTAACTGAGGTCGGGTGTGCTGGTCACTGAGATGCAGTGTAACTGAGGTCAGGTGTGCTGGTCACTGCACTGCAGTGTAACTGAGGTCGGGTCTGTGTCATTATCTGCTGCATTGCCCTTTCTGCTTAGTATTGCCTGGGTTACTCTGGGTCTTTGTGCTTCCATATGTAGTTTAGGATTGAAAATGATTTTAAATTTAAAGACTTTAAATTGGAAAAGAGACAGACTGTCAGCATCATTGAGTAAATGAGCACTCTGTCCGTTGTGCTTACCTGGATTCCGACCTCCTTCTGGCAGCCATGCATTGTCAGCACGCTTTATTTCACCCATGTCTCCATACCGAATGCATGTACACATCCACAGTTTCAAGATTATCTGGAAAGCTGCAGTTACACGCAGATCCATTATGCATTGCAGAAGCTGAGTCTGTGGAGTAGAGAGTGTCCAGCATAGGCAAGAGAGGAGCTGGGGCCACCACTCAGCCAGTGGAGCGCTTGCCCAATGTGCAGGCAGCTCCGGGCTGGGTGTCTAGGGCACTATCAACCTGGCACGGTGACACACACCTGTAATTCTGGCATTCTGAAGGTAGAGATAGTCCTGCTCTCTAGCGTGTCTCTAGCATATCTGTGAGAGCAACCTGAGCTACATGATGTTCCTCCTCAGAACAGAATGATCGAGTCATGACTCTTTCTGTCAGCCTTATTATTATTATTATTATTATTATTATTATTATTATTAGTGGCTGTCCTGTGACTCACTCTGTAGACCAGGTTGGCCTTGAGATCCCCCTGCCTCTGCCTCTCGGGTACCAGGATTAAAGTTGTGCATCACCTCATTGGGCTGTCATCTCATTATTGTATTTCTTCCCAAAAGATTTAGACTGAAGAAAGAAAAGATAAAATGAAAATTGATTTCAAAATTATTGTTAACGACTTATTAGTTTTGAGCTGTTGCGGGTTGCTTATTGTGTGGTCATCTTGGCTCTTGTTCTGGAGGAGGGCAGGTTCGGTGCTGTCAGACAGGTTGATGAGTGAGAGGAAACCGTGTCAGAGGTGCTGTGGTGAATTTTCCATGGTCACTGTCTCACTGGAAATTGCTGCACTGAGTTTTATCTGTAATGTCCTTTTGACTTTCCTGGTAACTCAAGCTGTAATTCACTATCTGGTAACTCAAGCTGTAATTCATTATCTGCCAACATTTGAAAATTATAGTCATTAAATGTGAAATTTTCTAAAAATGTATTTCATGTTTTGTCATAAACAGGGTCGCAAGAATAATCCAACATACTGACAACTCTGGAGTGTACACATAGGAATAATCTTACTGTCCTAACACATTAATATGATAGGAAACTGTAAAGAATATGGGTTTATTTGTTCTTATTCTGAATGACCGCAGGTTGATGTTCTTTTTCTTTAAAAATTATCATATGCTTAATGTGCACAAGTTTTCCCTTTCCCCTTGTGTTTTCAATATACTCTGCTTCATAGAGTAACCCATGATCTATTTATCACGGAAACACAGCTGAAAGCCTGGCAGAGGAGTGCTACCAAGCACTTGGCAGGTGGAGGCAGGGTTCAGGAGTTCAAGATTACCCTCAGTTACTTGAGACTTCTCTCAAAATAAGAGGAAGCAAGTTGGTTTGTGCCTATGATCTTTAGAATTTGGGGGGGGGGGATGTCTTGTGAGTTCTCCAGACCAGTCTGGCCTGAGGAGTGAGGTCCTGTTACACCACAGAAGCAGCAACAAAAAGCATAAAAACAGTTTAGTTAAGAGAACTGATAAATGAAAAAAATATAATCAGTCCTAAATGTGTTCAAATATTTTAAAATCTAAGAAAGCCCAGGTGAAAAATAAAAGAAAATTTGTCTTAGTTCAGGTTTCTCTTGCTGTGATGAAACCAAAAGCAAACTGGGGAGGAAAGGGTTAATTCAGCTTACACTTCCACAATGCTGTTCATCAACAAAGGAAGTCAGGACAGGAACTCAAACAGGGCAGGAACCTGGAGGCAGGAGCTGATGCAGAGACCATGGAGGGGTGCTGCTTACGGCTTGCTTGGCTTGCTTGATGGCTTGCTCAGCCTGCTTTCTTATAGAACACAGGACCACCAGCCCAGGGATGGCTCCACACAAAATGGCCCAGGACCTCCTTCATCAATTATTAATTTAAGAAATGTCCTACAGCCTTGTCTATAGGCCAACATTATGGAGGTATAAGCTAGAGTCACAGAAGGTAAAGGAGACTCAAGCGACTCTAGCTTGAGTCCAGTTGACATAAAGTCAGCACACTGCTTGCATGCTGGACATGGCCATGTGTGCATACAATCATAGCATTTTGGAGGAGAAAACAGAAGACTTAACTGGGCTACACAAGACCCTGTCTGAGGTCCTGTCTTAGGGTTTCCATTGCTCTGAAGAGACACCATGAGCAAGGCAACTCATAAAGGAAAACATTTCACTGGGGCTGCCTCTCTGTTCAGAGGTTCAGTCCATTATCATCATGGAAGGAAGCATGGTGCTGGAAGAGCTGAAGGGAAACAGGAGCAGACTGTCTCCAGGCAGCTAGGAGGAGGGTCCCAAAGTCCACTCCCACAGTGACACACTTCCTCCAACTAGGCCCACCTATTCCAATGAGGCCACACCTGGTAATAGTGCCACTCACTCCCTGGGCCAGGCGTTTTCAAACCACCATAGATCCCATCTCAAAACCCCAAGAGGAAAACAAAAAGCAAACTTTGGCGTTTGTCGTGTTTTTTATGCTTTCTTGTTTTAGGGTGTTTTCTAGATATCTTCCAGTAAGTTAGCAAATATTACTTTGCAGTGAATACCAAGGATGCATATTTTTCAGTGACCATCACAGAGCGGAGCATATTCTGAATGACGTGATAAACACGCATGTAATGGCGACCTGATAAACATGCCTGTGATGGTGTCCTGTTTTCCCACTTTCTGATTTTGTTGTAGTGTTTCTGACCTAGTGTTAACATGTCAACAACACATTCAAAATACAACCCCCGAAGTGCTTTGTGTGGTGGGATATACCTGTAGCCTCAGACACTCAGGAACCTGAGGCAGGGGGATATCTAGAGCCTAGGATTACAAGACAACCCTAGGCAGTAGCTTAACAATGCTATAAAACATCAAGAAAAACGGGAAGCAGAAACAAGTTTGTGGTTCCTGAGTCTTCAGAATTGGCATCCCAGGGAGTATGAAGGGACACGAGTTATCAGTAAACGGTTAAGCTAGGTCTGTTGATGTGTACCTGTAATCCCCAGTTCTGGGAAACTGAGGCAGAAGGATCATACTCAATGAGATCCCAACTCAGAAAAGAGATGAGTTAACCAATAACCCAACGAATCAATAAAATTTCATTTAAATGAGAATCATACATTAATTAGATTATGGCTTAGGAGTGGGCCAGATGTCAATTTTTCTCCTCAGTTCCTTCTACCTTATTATTATTGTATCATCATCATTATTATATTATTTTTGAGAAGAGTCTTTCACTAAACCTGGAGCTTATTGATTGGCTATATTGGCTGACCAGTGAGCCCCAAGAATCCACCTGTTTCCTAGCCCCTAAAACTAGGACTATAGGTGTGCACCACCATGGTTGGCTCTTAGGAAGGTGCTGGGAGTCCAGCTGGGAGTCCAAGCTCAGCTTTGCACGACTGGGCCATTGTTCCAGGCCTAAAATGATATTTTAAGAAATATTATTTACTCAAACAATCTTTTCATTTTAGTCTAGGCTTTCCAAACAGCGTTTGTAATACTTAGACTAGAACAGTTTTAGGAAGGAACTTCCAGACAAAAGAAGCATGGTGCTAGACAGAAAGCCACGGGGGCTTGGTGGTTAGCCATGTACAGACGCAGAGGGGCGTCTGTATAGCGAAGTAGCTAACGGGGTGATGGAGTCGCTGAAGATAGATAACATGATGGTATGTATATTTTCTTTCAGACATGTTGTTTCTTACTTTCAGCCTCTTCCCTCCTCTTCTCTCTTCCTTCCTCCTTTCCCCCTCCTCTTCCTCTTCTCTTCCCATTCTCTTCCCTCTTCTCCTTTTCCCTCCCCTCTCTTCTATTTCATTTTTTTAAGAGGCAGGATATCCACAAGTTATCCAGGCTAGCCCTGAAATTCCACACTCAAGGCATGCCTCTATCCCAGCCTTCCAAGCATCTGGGAGTACCTGTCTTACCATTTACTTTCCTGAAATTCCATTGTGCTGAAGCTTTAAAAACTCACATCAAAATGTATATCAAAGTTATATATTTTTTGTTATTGTTAGTTTTGGTTGTCTGCCATTGTGCTGGCTAGTTTTATGTCAACTTTACACAGGCTAGAGTCATTAGAGAGGAGGGACCCTTGGTTGAGAAAATGCCTCCATAAAGTAGGGAGGCAGACAAGCCTGTAGGGCATTTTCTTAATTAATGATTGATGCTGAAGGGTTCAACCCATTGTGGCTGGGTCTATCTCCCTGGGCTGGTATTTCCTGGGTGCTACAAGAAAGCAGACTGAGCAAGCCATGATGGGCAAGCCAGTCATCAGCACCCTTCCATGGCCTCTGCATCAGCTCCTCCTCCAGGGTGCTGCCCTGTGTGAGTTCCTGCCCTCACTACTTTTGATGATGAGCTGTTGTAAGGAACTCTGAGTGAAACAAAGCTTTTCCTATGCAAGTTGCTTTGGTCATGGTTTTTCATCACAGAAATAGTAACCCCAACTAAGACAGGCACCCAGAAACTTGTTTAGAAATGGGTTCCCTGTAACCATCTGATGTAGCTGGGAGAATTATGAAACACCAGTATGATAGATAGTCTCTGAAGGCCTGGCTACCTCAGGGGTAGAGGTGGGGCCACTCTGCTGGCGACTTCGGGCAGCTGAAGAGTAGCACTAAGGGTGTCTGCACCTTTGCAGACAGGACAAGGTTGCAGTTGGAAGCCAAGGTAAAGAGAAGATGTTGATCATAAACTCCACAGCCTGGGAAGACCAGCCGTAGTTCAGTGTGGACCAAGAGTCATGGCAGAGTAAGTGGCTACACTAAATAAAGACAGGAAGCAGTTGATACAAATTCAGAGCCCTCACTTGGACTGTTACAAGTGTCCTGTCATTGGTCTGTTTCTGGGGCCAGCTGTAGTTCCTGAGAACCTTTAATGAACTATGCTATCTCATATAATATTTATGAAAGAAACCATTTAGAGTGACTGGGCTGTTACAGAACCAGTGTTTCCCCTATAGAACTGTAACTGGGCAAAGCATCCTTGCTAATTTGTGACTTTATGACTTTTTTTTTCCAAAGTAAGTCTGTAATATTCATTTGCACTGCCTCATACTAGGCTAAGACTGGATTAGGTGAGAGTATAATTTTTAAAGATTTATTTTTCATTGTGTTGGGAGTTGGTATGTGCACGTGAGTGCCATTGCTTTTGGAGGCCAGAGCCTTCAGATCTCTGGTGCTGGAGTTACATGTGCCTGTGAAGTGTTCCCCATGGGTGCTTGAAACTCAACTCAGGTCCTCTGCAAGAGCAGCATCCCTCTTAATTGTTGAGCCATCTCTGTAGCTCCAGAAATGTAAAGTTCTTAAAGTTAAAATTTAAAATATTATAAATACATAGAAAATAGTGTTGGCATGTTTATTAGAACAGGGTGCAAACATAGAGAAATGAGGCTGAAGAGACGGCTCAGTGGTTAAGAACACTTGCCGCTCTTGCAGAGGTCCTGAGTTCAGTTCCCAGCACCTACTTGGCAACTCACAACCATCTCTAACTCGAGTTTCAGGGGATCCAATGCCATCTTCTGACTCCAGTGGGCCCTGCATGTACATGCTCCAGAAGCATGCATGCAAGCAAAATAACCATAAACATAAAATAATAAAATAAAAAATAAAGCATTACTTTAAAAAAGGAAAATCTAGAGAAGCAAGCAGAAAAGTTCTTGCCATAACATACTAGTCAGGACTGGGGATGCAGGTCAGCTGGTAGGTAGTGTGCTTGTCCTACACGCATGGCGGCCTTTAGGTTTGCTCCATAGCACTGCATTAAGTGGACTTGTTGGTGAATGCTTAGAATCCCAATGCGCAGTGTGCAGTGTGCAGTGTGCAGTGTGCAGTGTGCAGGAGGCAGGAGGCAGGAGGCAGGAGGCAGGTGGCAGGTCAGAAGCTCAGAGTCACTCTTAGTTACATACTCAATTCAAGGGATGCCTAGACTACCTGAGAAAATCTGTCTCAGAATAAATAAATACATTTGAAGGTGAGCTCTTAAATTCAGGTTTGCAAACACCATTAACGTCTGTGTTGGCCTTGGCTATGGTGCATCTCAGAAGGATAGCTCTTGTATACCTGCTTGGGGTCCTTGGTGCAACCGAGTACCAGGAAATGTTAACAGGCTTATCCTGTTATCATTGATGGGCTTTAAATACCAGTGTAACACGTGCGGCTCTCATAAACAAAACCGTGTGTTTATTTATGCTCTGTAGTCTTTTAGAGATTACTTCAACGACAGGCTTTTAAATGGGAGCAATTTATAAATCAAGTTGATTTTTGCATGATCACAGTATTAAATAGTGTAGTTACGAGATATGGAAATAGTGGTGAAACATATTCCTCAGCTTATAAGATCTAATTGAGAATGAGACACCAGGTGGCACATGGCAGGCATCATCGTGGCAGCAGAAACATGATGAAACAGGTCACAGCTGGCTTGAGGAGACTGGAGGGTGGACCTGGACTTGAAGGAGAGACTCGTGGACCAAGCTTCTTTATGGGGAGTAGCATGTCAGCCATGCTGGACGGGTCTGTTGGTTTTTACCAGGCAGAGATGAGCCTGTTCCAGGCAGTGAGAGTGATGTTCAGAGAGATGAATTCCGGGCATGGTTTTCACTATGGTAAGGAATCCCAATTTGGCTGGAGAGGAGACTTCAGTTGCCAACTGAAGTCTATATAGTAATTGGACCAAAGATGGTGAAATTAGACTTTACATGCTTACTCTCCTCCTGATGCCCGGCCTGTAACTGGCTTCTCTCACATTTTCATATTAAAGGAAAATAAAAAAACCGAGTAGGCTGCAAACGATGGGATTTTACTTGGCTCTGGAAGGATTTTTATACAAACGACAGCAGCTGTTTACATGGTTTCCGTGATTGCCCCGCGCACATCAGAATGATTTCCCCATTGTTCTGTGCACAAGCCCACATTTGATTCAGCTGTCATCCACTGCTTGCCGATATCACTTTGTTTGTACCTGCTGACGGGAGCAGGGTGAGTTTGGAATTCCAAGCTCTTCGGCTATAGAATGGTGCCTCTTCACGATACGTCATGTGGCAGCGGTGATCAGTTTGAGAGCTGTAGCACAATCCACAAAGCAGCAATCGCTCCTGGATCTCCAAATAAAGCATTTGAAGGAAATGATATTTGCAGAATGTGCTATAGTGGTGAATTTAGAGAGTACAAGATAATTACTTGTAATTATGGCAATTTCTGTAAGGGAAATCATCTTAATTTGTTCCCACTAAGAAACAGAATTGCTTTTCTCATAGCATTGAATCTTTTTAGGAGATTAATGCCGTGCGCCTTCATTACTCTGAATGGACATTACGGCTTTTCACTGCATCTGAAATTACCCTTTTAATTCACACTTCTGTTTGAATCTCGGTTAAATGCAGTCTTCACTTATTTAAAAAAATCATATTCCAGAGCTTTTGGACCGAACTTACACATGTATCCCAAGAGAATAATACATCCCGACAAGGCACAGATGAAGCGACAGTGTGGTGAGAGAGTCTCTGCCAACTGTTCCCTGAAATGTTTAAAATTAGCTGGCCCTTAGGCTGATGGGTAATTGCCCTGGGTTCAAGGCATGCTGTCTGTGCCCGGGCACTTTTTGTGGAGACAGACCCTGGCTTCTTTTATTTCTAAGTATTTAATTATGCCATTTGGGAAAGGTAACTGTATGTAGGACGATACCGAACTGAAGTGGGAAGAGTGAGTTTTTAGTAGAATATAATTAACTGGAAAAATACTGAAAAAGAAACGAGAGACATATGTCTCAGTAGGTGACAGGGACGTTAACTACGAGACCCAAGTTGCAGTCGTCCACAAAAATGGGTGACTCGGGCATCTGAGCATCTGGGAGTATTTACTGTAACACCTTGGAGGCTGGGGAGATGCCTCACCGGGTAAAATGCTGGTCAAAACCCTAAGTTTCAAATGCCAGCACTCAAGTAAAAGCTGGGCATAGTAATGTGTGTTTCTCAGTAACCCCAGCACTGGAGGAGACAGGGAGGTGGAGACAGGATGATAATGGGGTCAGGCTAGCCAAAAGAGTGAGCTCCAGGAAATGACAGGCTGTCCTGGCTGTCCCTAAAAATAAAGTGGAAGTGACATTGATGTCTGGCCCTTGTATGCACATGTGGGGGTTTTACACACACACACACACACACACACACACACACACACAGGAGGAGGGGAGAAGGGAGAGAGAGAGTCTTTGTTTTTTACATTGTGTAGGGGTTTCTTTTGGCTATAGTGAATTGAAGGTTGCGTTGTCTTAGTTACTGTTCTACTGCTGTGAAGAGAAGATGCATGGCCAAGGCAACCTATAGAAGAAAGCAGTTTAACTCGGGCCTGGCTCTGCATAAGTCCATGACTGTCATGGCAGGGAGCGTGACAGCAGGCAGGCAGGCATGGCGCTGGAGCAATAGCTGAGAACTCACATCTAATCCATAAGCATGAGCTGGAGAGAGAGAGACACACAGAGACAAAGACAGACAGACACACAGAGAGACAGAAACAGACAGACAAACAGACTGGGACTATTGTGAGCTTTTCAAACTCCAGAGCCCATCCCCAGTAAGGCCACAGTTCCTGATCCTTCCCAAGCAGTTCCACCAATGGGGAGCCAAACAAATGTCCAAGCCAAGGGGGCCATTCTCACTCAGCTGGGTTAGAAATTTTCTCTTCTTCAGTCCCAGGCAGAATATTTTTTTAGGGTAGACACATTCTCTGTGTGAGATTCAGGAGGAAGGGAGGTATTCTGGCTGTCAGTTCTCAGCACCATGCAGAAACCGTAGCTTTTAGGGAGGATGAGGCAGAGAGGGACAGAAACTTCAAATAACTCAGAAGCCTCATCTTTGAAATTCCTACCGCCTTTTATGAAGGTCTAAACCATAGCCAATCTTGGATGGATAGATTGAATAAGTACTTCAGTATGTATTTATTGGTGGCCCACTACTATGACAAACAGTTTGAATTTGGCCTTTTTCAGGTTTTGGAATATTTGCATATACTTAAGATGTCTTGGAAATGGGATTCATGCCTAACCAGAGTTCATTCGTTTGGGTCACACACACACACCCCTCCCCGCCCCCCCAGTCTGAAAGTAATTTTACACGTGTTTCCTTGCTTTTGAAGGTGACTCTCCACAGGAGGGTAAGTATGGAATTTTCTATCTATTGCATCATGTTGACACTCTTTTTTTTTAAAGAATTATTTATTTTTATGAGTATGGGGTAGCTTCATACACACGAGAAGAGAGAGAGCATTGGATCTCATTACAGATGGTTGTGAGCCACCATGTGGTTGCTAGGAATTGAACTCAGGACCTCTGAAAGAACCATCAGTGCTCTTAACCGCTGAGCCATCTCTCCAACCCACGTTGACACTCTCAAACCTGAGATTTTAGATCCGGTTGGATCTTGGACTTTTGTCCTAGAAATGCCCACTTTGTGATGATAATTTTCCTGAGACCTCTGTTCTACTTGTAGCACACCGTCCTCTAAGAACTTCTGAGTGGATGGATGATGCCCACACTGCTGTTTCGTTTTTTGATTTAGAAAACTAGCTTCCAAGCTGTGTTCCATGAGATTTATTGGAGAAGAATAACTCCAGTTTTTAAAAAGTTTGGACGAGGTGTGTGCAGTCTACCCCTCATAGGGTACCATAGGTTACCCCTCATAGGGTACCATAGGTTACCCCTCATAGGGTACCATAGGTTATCGCAGGGCCAGAACAGACTCTAGGTGAGCAAGAGGCCACATGCTTCCGTGAAACGTCCCTTGGGTGGCATGGAACTGCCTGCTTTAGAAATTGCTTTCTTATCATGTCTTTATTTGAGGATTAGATGTGAAAATGTTGTCCACATAGAAATACTCCTTTCACAGTTGAACTTAGTCAGAAGGAAATGAAGGAAGGAAGAAGGGGAGGAAATCAAGTTAGAAGGGCTCATAGGTACACAGAGGGACAACAGGAATATATGCACTGGAAAGAAAAAAATATGATCACTGTGTGGTACAACAGGAACCCGTGATAAAACGCCTGGGTTTGCCATTTCCCCAGAGCTGTGAGATAACCTCGAAGGGACAAAGTTTTTTTTCCTAGCAGTTAACTTTCATAGCTCTTAAAACATGTTCCCACTGGTTTTACTTAAAAACAAAAACAAAAACAAAAACAAAAACAAAAACAAAAGCTCTTAAGGGACTCACTTTTTAAAGACGGAAGATTAGATAAGAGGGTGAGCAGGCCAGCTTGCTCTCCCTGGCTGTGCACGGTTAGATGTGCCTGGGAGCTGTGGAAGCTCCATGCTTGAGCACTTGCTCTGACACAGAGCTTCTCTTGTCCTTGAATAAAAAGATGAGGTTTTGTTTAGGGACTTCTGCATCTCCACCAAGAATCAAGGCCACGTGAGCGCCGTTGTCACCTTGTCACCTGAGTGTGCTGTGGCAGCTCTCCAGCATTTGGAACATTGCTACTGTTCTCACACATAGACGGCATAAGACAGTTATGAGTGGACATAGAACAGTAGAGCCATATCTGTCTGTCTGTCTGTCTGTCTGTCTGCCTGTCTGCATGACCTTGCTTATTTGAATGGACTTATGAATTACTTTAATCCAGTGTTTATAAAGTCATGGACATTCTGAAAAAAAAAAGTTACCTAACATTTTATAGTACTTTAATGAAGCAGCTGCTGTAACTATTATTTAAAATTTTAAATTTGGCAATTTAGACTGTCTATAAATCTTTGGGAATATCAGGAATCTTTAACATTTTTTGAACTGTTAACCTTGAAGCTTACATGACAGAAACATGGTGTATAATATTTGCTTCCTCATTAAAGAAAACAAAACAGAACAGAACAGACACCTAAACCATGGTTTTGCTATTTTGAGCAAAGAAGAGGTTGGAAGTAGAACAATAGACTGTGTTTCCGTGGTTAACAACCAGAGACTATCAGCAATACCAGGACCTAAACACATCTGAAATATTACTGATTTTAAAATTAAAAACTAAGGCCTTTAGCTAATGTTGTTTTGGGGGACAAAGTTTTAGTCTGTAGCCCTGGTTAGCCTGGAACTCACTATGTAGACCAGACTACCCTTGAACTCACAGATCCTCCTGCCTTCCTGTGCTGTGATTAAAGGTGTGGCCACCACACCTAGACAGCGTTAGATTTTATGAATGAAGGGCAGCTTGCCGTGGAAACTTGAATGGGTTTCACTATGACGTCCCAGACATAGATAGTGTGTGCTGATCATACTCACCCCCATTGATTGCCCTCTCCTCTCTCACTTCTGTTTTCCCTTCTGCCTGTGTGTGTCTGTGTGTGTGTGCTCTGTGCAAATGTACAGCCTTATATGTATGCAACTGTGTGCATGAATTTGCACATTTGTACACTACATTTTGTGTACATGTATGCAAGCACATGTGTGTTTGTGTGTGTGTTCATCCCAATAAGATTTTTTTAGGGTTGTTTATAGGTACATGGGTGATATAATCCTCTGGGTAGGGTGTAGCCTTGTGAGTCCCTTTCCACTTTGTGGTGGAATGTTGTGGTGTGTGTTGTGTGGTATATCATGTGTGTGGAGTATGTGTATTGTTGTGTATGTGGAGTATGTGTGTGTTGTATGGTGTGTGTAATGTATATGTATGTGGCATGTATGTGCAGTATGTGGTGTATAGTGTAGGTGTGTTGTATGTGTGCATTATATATGTGTATTGTGTATTGTATGGTGTGTGTTGTATGTGTGTGTATTTTGTGTATATTCTGTGGTATATGGTGTGTGTGTGTTGTATGTATGGGGTATGTGTGTGTTGTGTGTATTGTATGTATTTGTGGGGTATGTGTGTGTTGTGTGTGTTGTATGTATGTGTGGGATGTATGTGTGTGCACACTCGAGCGCATGTATGTATAGCTGAGGGGAGTAGGTTCTCTCCTTTCACAAGGTGGGTCCCAGGGATCATCAGTCTTGGCACAGGTACCTTGGCCCTTTAAGCTATCATGCTGACTCTTGCTCTACTCTTCCCAGTGAAGGGCACAGCTTCCGAGTGGCACGTTTGTTTAGATTTTTATTGGTAGTGAAGGTAGAAGAGACCCTCCCCAGGATACTCCCAGGACTCTCGGTGCATGCATGCTCAGTGCTCTCACACTCTTTGCATTTTTTGTGTTTTTTTTTTTTAATTTGAGATAAGATCTCATAATCCAGACTTGACCTTAACTCCTGATCCTACTGCCTGTGCACCACCATTCTTGACTACCCACACTCTCCTCACTAGGACCCATATTGTTAGTTAATAGCAAATCAAATTAGATTATCAGTAGGGAGAGTAAGAGACGTGTTCATTAGCCAAGATGAATGTTTCACCACCCAGCCAAAAGTGTTGATCTGTCTCCTTCTCAATGGAAACGAAACCTTCCCGTCTTGTCACTCAGCCGTCTGGTGTGATGACAGAGGCTGTACAAACACTGGTAGCAGCTGCCAGAGAATCAAAACCTAACTTTTCAAAAATCAGAGTTGCTGCCTAGGAAATAAATCAGCCTTTGGTGATCGGATCGGCAGCTTGTTCACTCAGCTCCCATGCATTTGTGAATTAGCATCTGCAGTTTGGATCTCAGGACACTTCGGATCCATCGTGTGTCCTCCAACCATCCACCTGTTTCTGTCTAGCATGAAGTCATCTATCCATTTTCCATACCTACCTGTCATCTCTCTATGTATCATCTACCACCTATCTTCCACCCTTCTGTCCATCTGCCTTGTGTCTGCCATCCGTCTGTCATCTACGCATCTATCATCCATCTGTCAGCCTATTGCGCTTTTTCTTTAGATAATGAGTTTCTTCTCTCTTTTCAAGTTGCAGTTACTGTTTGATAAACAGAACTCAGGCACTGTAGCTCTCGGGTCACTCGGGAGCTGAGGGACACTGGGTGGTCAGAAGGACGTCCCTGAGAATGAGACCACGGCCCCCTTGTTGGCTCACTCACTGAGGGCTCTCCTTTAGACAGATTGCTGGCGCGCGCACACTGTGCCTGTCAAGTCATTGCTTTGTTGTATTTTTAAATTTAACTAAGAACTTGATTGGCTGATGAACATCACATGTTTTTAGCAGGGGTTCTAAATCAGCAGCACTTCCCCAGACAGCGAGCAAAAGACAAAAGCTCAATCGAGCGGATTTGTGTGGAGCATCTACTTTGAGCAAGTAATTAGGTGCTGAGATAGATGGATTGCAGAGATGAGGTTCTGTCTATTAAAGAGGCTAGCCACTTATCAAGTGCTAACATCCCAGTGCAGCAGGAGGCCTGGATGTCAGAAGGATAATTAGCACAATAGAACACACTGTGGGTTCGGTTCCTGATCAATGGCCCAGAGAGCCTTCATCGGAAACACAAGTATTTTAATTTGTCATAAAAATGGGTATATAGCAACAAGTAGGCATGAGGTTAAAGTATTTGTAAAATATACATTCTGCTACATAGCCTGAGTGGGCCTCAGATTCACTATCTCACCCAGGTGGGTCTTGAACTTGTGGTAATCCTCCTGCCTTCCTCTTCCTGGTGCCAGGATTATAGGCTTGCACCACTGTACACAACTGTTATTTTTTCCAACTGTGCTGGTTCGTTTTTGTCAACTTCACACAAGCCACAGTCATCTAGAAGAGGGAACCTCAGTTAAGGATCTGTGTCCATCCGTCAGGCTGGGCTGTGTCCGTCCGTCCGTCAGGCTGCCATCAGACTGGGCTGTGGCCGTCCATCAGACTGGGCTGTGTCCGTCCGTCCGTCAGGCTGGGCTGTGGCTGTCCGTGGATCTGTGTCCATTAGGCTGGGCTGTGTCCATCAGACTGGGCTGTGTCCATCAGGCTGGGCTGTGGCCGTCCGTGTCTTTGGGGGCGTTTCTTTTGGTTAGTGATTGATGTGGGAGGCTCAGTCCCCGTGTGGGTGGTGACAGCAAGCCAGTCAGCCGCATTCCCTCACAGTTTGTACCTTACTTCCTTTCACCAGTGTCTTGCTTGAGTCTGTGCCTTGGTGCCATCCGTTCAGGGACTGTGACCTGTGAGCTCAAACAATCCCCTTCTATCCAAGCTGGGTTTGGTCAAAGTGTTTTTTTTAACACAGCAACAGAGAAATACACTAGGATAGAAATTACTTTCTCCAATTTCATTATTTTCATTCCCATGCGTGTGAATTCCGTGTGTGTGGAGGTTTCCATGGAGGCCAGAAGAGGGCATCGGCTTCCCTGGAACTGGGGTTCAAGCAGTTGTGAGCTGTTCAGGGTGGGAGTTGGGAACTGAACTCTGATCCTCGGGAAGAGCAAGCTCTAAGCACGCAGCCATCCCTCCTGGCCCCTCAGGTAATGACTTTGGAAGAGGAAATGGTATCTGGAAGTGTGTGCAGGGTTTATAGTTATGGGCCTTTAGCTTCCAGCTTCCTAAGAGCCACAAAACACTTGACGGTATCTCCTGAACCTGCACGGTCATTTCCACAGTCTTAAGAAAAATATACCTGTTTGGACCGTCCGCCCAGCGTCTGTCCCCGTAAGCCTTGTCTAGGGCTGCACTTGCTCTGTTCTCTCTGTGACTGCCCAGTCGGCGTTGCTGCTGTTGCTGCTGGTTAATTTGGGCTAGGGCCTCACAGTGTAGCCCTTGCTGGACAGGAACTTACAGAGACTCACCGGCCTCTGCCTCCCCAGTGCTGGGGTTAAAGGTGTGGCCCCACACCTGGTGCCAGTCAGGTTTGAGGAAACTTTCTACAGGGGCCTTCCTTCCTGTGTGGAAGCAGCCTTGGCTTCTGTGTCTCAGGGCGCACGTCTCAGATCGTATTTATTTATGAATCTAAAACTCTCAGTGTTCAAGTGAGTTTCTTCTTCTCTGCAGGCACACACAGGTGTTCAGGGATGGAAATAGCTAGCAGACAAGAACATGCTGTACTTATTAAATTAAGGTTCAGCTCCTGAATGCCCACAAGAGTTCAGGAGGCTTCCCTGTCTTCTCCACTCTACTTCCCTTCCTCACCTTTTCTCCGATGTTTGATTCCAGACTATGACTCTCTTAGATTTTTTTTTTGTGGGGGTGGAATGGGGTGGGGGCGGTGGGGGAGGGAACCCTGCCATGTACTGTGGTCCTCACGTGGAACACCAGTGACAGTCAAGTTCCTACAACTTCCCAGTGGGAACTGAGACGGAGCGGCCATGCTGCTGAAGGTTTTGATGACGCCCACCACCCTTTGGTGGTGGTACTTTTTTGTTTTTGATTTTTTTCTTTTAGACGTCTGCTTGCTTACTCTGTGGCCCAGCCTGCAATGGAACTTAACATGTAGCCAAGGCTGGCCTTGAACTTGTGATAACCCTCTGCCTCTCGAGATTACAGCAGAAGCCATCATGCCTGGCTGAATACCTGTAATTATAAGTCTCTGTTGTGGCCTGGTGTTTTGTTTCTTCACCCATCCAAAAATCTGTCTTCTGGAGGTTCTGCGGAGAGAACGCGTGCCTCCAAGTTCTAAGCCGTTCCAGTGACGTCACCGAGGGTGGAGTTGAGCCTGTTTGATCGGTTATAGCTCCCCTATTCTACTCTCTCAGCATTTTCCTGCCAGTTAATTACACAGCGGCTTAGGGGACAATTCCATAACATGCTGAAGACAGCTTCGCTGAAGGCTGACACACTTTCCTCCTCGGTTACACAGCTAATGGCCACTCAGGGATAATTAGTGAGAAGGAACTCCGACGGTCCAATTACTGTCTTCTCAAGGTTTCCCCCTTCATTCTTCTGTGCTCAGATCTTGAGAGATTGCCGTCACTGTAGGTTATGCTTGTGTGCTATTTAAAACTGGGTTTTCTCAGTTCAGTCAGACAAAAGGTAGGAGACCTATATTTAGCATGTGAGGAGAACCCTGTGAGGAGAAGCTGCTGTCCTGCCGCGCAGCACTGTTCAGACAAGTGGCAGTGATATTTTACAGGCCACAGCTATGCCTGGGTTTTGGTTCCTGGGTTAAGACTCATACCAACTGCCCCATCTCTGTCCTGAAAAGGCTTGAGGTTTTCATCTCGGAGTTGCTAGCGCACCCATGGCTTTCTATGTTGTGTAGATTAGCTATCAGATGTGCCATTTTTCTGTCAGGAATCTTGACTAGGGGTATTATAGCTTACCAAAGTAATGGAAATGCATGTGCATATGCCTTGGGAGTAAAAACCACGTGAGCAAGCATTGGGTAGGTAGAGAGGATGTCTAACCCTTGTAAACTTCTGAGTCAACTAACCAGGCCATATGTTGTCTGCCTTTGTGGAATGTCTGTCCAACAGAGAACACAGTGATTTCATTCTTTTTCCAAAGGTCCGTGTGGGCCTTAGGTGCTTCTCACTTGGAACTGGGCAAGCAAACCTCTTATTCTGAATTTTGTCCAAACTGGGAAAAAAATGACTATGTTAAAAGAAACTCCTTTGAAAAAAACCTGCCTTCTGGAATTAATATTGTGACTGTGCTATAGATGCCACTAGTGTGAATGTACTCTTTATATATATCTCGGCCCCAGCGAGCGTTTGTTGATGGAGTGGGCGGCGTAATGAAAGCCTGCATCGGAGGAGTTTGAGTCTCCCCTTTCCATGCCCTCTTCCTGTTTGGTTTAGTCTCCCCGCTCCCGCTCCCTCTCCTTGGTTCTTCACTGTCTCATATCACATTCACTCCAGCACTGGGCTGTGCTTTCCTAAGGGCCCGGTGAAGGTTAGCAGAGGCTATCTGAAAGTCTCTGAGTGATGGAGTCGAGCCAAGCCTTGGTGGAGGTGGCCATGTGATCTGCTTTTGTTACAGCCTGGCAGACCATCCTATATGCAGTGACCACGTTGTATTTGAGTAATTTTGATAGCCTCAGACTGACTCGGAAGCCCCAACCCCGGGCTCCATAGGAAGCCTCGAGTGTCCCTGTCTGTGTTCCTGGGAGTTAAAGGAAGAAAGCTCACCGAGCCTCCTTCTCCAAGTCCAGGGCTCAGCTCCTGTTCACATGAGCAGGTGGAGTTGGCGAGGGACATAGTGCTGTTCCATTTGTCCTCCTCACTTTGGTGGGTTTTTGGGGTTTTTTTTTGTTTTTGTTTTTGTTTTTGTTTTTTAGGTTTTCAATGTTTCAATTTCTTAAAACAACAACAACACCAGGCAGTTGTTTTCTGAATCATTTCTTAAATACTTTATTTTATGTATGGTGGTGTAAACTGGAGTTACAGACAGTTGAGAGCTGTTGTGCAGGCACTGGGAAGTGAACCCAGCTCTGGAAAAACAGCCAGTGCGGGTAACCACTGAGCCACCTCTCCAGCCCCAAGGATCTTTAATCGTGTTCTTTCCTAGACAGGGAGACACAGAGGAGATTCGTCCAGGAACTCTAGGCCTCTTGTACACTTTCACATTTCCCTTTTGTTAATCAGGGTTGCCAAATGTGAGTAATACATACATTTGCTGTTTTTAAATTTATAAAATTAGTCTTGCCCTTCAAATAAGTTGAATCTTTGTATGGATTCTGCTCAGTCTGAGAAATTGGAGAAGGAAATGATGTTACTGTCTGAGGTCCCATCCCAGGCAGCTCCTGTCTAAGCCGTGCTGTCACTCAGGGGATGTCCCGCCCTTCTCTGAGGTTGTTTAGGGAACCACATCTGCCCCGGTGGTGTATGGTGGTGTATGGTGGTGTATGGTGGTGTATGGTGGTGTATGGTGGTGTATGGTGGTGTATGGTGGTGTATGGTGGTGTATGGTGGTGTATGGTGGTGTATGGTGGTGTATGGTGGTGTATGGTGGTGTATGGTGAGGCTTTCAAGGGGCAGTATGCATTCAAGGAGCTATAAAGCAATATATTTTTAAAATATAAAACGCTTTCAAATTATGTTTACCCCTTGGTGGCTATAGTGTCTTATAAATAAATCTGTATTTAATTCTTAATTAACAAATATTATTTGAGGATAGTTCTAGAATTATGCTGAAAGTAATCTTTGACCTTCATTTAGTGAAGTGATAAATATTTCCCTTTAAATCTGTCATCAATTATTTGCCTTAATAAAAATCACAGTTGCTTACCCATGTGGGTCCTGGGGGAAGTCTTTGCTGCTTTTACTTTAAACTTTTCTGTTACATCTAGTTACTATGTGTGTGCAGGGTCTTGTTGTCTTTTCTGTTACATTTAGTTACTATGTGTGTGCAGTGTCTTGTCTCACACATGAAGTCAGAAGGCAGCTCCCTCCTTCTGCCACATGGATCCCAGGGATGGAACTCAGGCTCCTAGGCTTGAGAGCAAGTTCCTTTCCCCACTGAGCCATCTCTGAGAGCCCCTGAACGTCTTCCATAATGGTTTCCTCATCTCTCTGGGAGCATTCCATTAATCTGGTATTATCTTCCTTATCTGTTACTTTTCTGCCATCTAAAGATCATAGTGAGTAAACTAAGGCCATCACTAAACATTCATGTGCCCCAAGACTCTTCTCTGACACACCTCATTCTCTTCCTTCGTGGTCCCAGGATCCTCTGTGCATCCAAAGTGTTCACATCTAGCTGGACAAATGTTTTTTTTTTTTTTTAAATCAGCTTTTATTTTATGCCAAATTTATTCCTGTGCCATGAGTTTTTATTTCTTCAGTTTCTTATCCTTTTCTTCTGTGCAACCTCTTCTTCTGGCTTTGGAATATCTGTTCCTTTTTAGGGAGGTTCGTCTATCTCAGCGTGGCAGGGGAGCTCCTGTATTGGGCCAGTCCGGCTGTGAGCTCTGTAAATTCATCAGTGTGTCTTAGGTGCCTTGTTCACCTGGATGTGTTCACTGACTAGAGAACACATCTAAGCCCTTATGTGCACCATCACCCCACATTTTAAAAGCACGTGCAGCAATAAAGTGAACATGAAGCTTTGAACTTCTTGATTTGCAGGATTTTATAGTGTTTCCTGGGTCTAGTGAGTAGCGACCCATCCTCTAGCCACTTACAGGAAGAGCTAGGGTGTCTGACTTTTAATTAAACTTGTGAATAGATTCTGAGATCTTATTGTACATATTTTACTAGAATATATAGTTTTAAGTCATTAGTTATGCCTTAATAAAACAAATTATGCACTTAAAACAGTAAGAGAAATTGATCAATTTTGTCACCTGTTATAAACATTGTATTAATTACTACCTGATATCCCATTTATTTTGTTTTATTAAGACAGGGTCTCACTATGTAGCCCTGGCTGGCATGGAACTTGCCTTGTATACCAGGCTGGCCTCTAACTCATAGAGATTTGCCTGCCTTGGCCTCTCTCTCTCATTTCTATTATTTGAGACTTTCATACATGGATTTCTATCAATCCCCCATTCCCTTCCCTACAGCCCCTCCCCTCCCCTACAGCCCCTCTCCTCCCCCTCAGCCCCTCCCATACAGTCCCTCCTCTCCTACAGCCCCTCCCCACCCCTACAGCCCATCCCCTCCCCCTCAGCCCCTCCCATACAGTCCCTCCTCTTCTACAGTCCCTCCCCTCCCCTACAGCCCCTCCCCTTTCCACTCCTCATTCTTATGAACAGTTTGCTCTGTTTAAACCCACTGGGCACACAAGCATTGCCTGTATGTGCACAGGGCATGTCCTGGAGCTCGAGTAGCTTTTTGTGTCTTTATTTCCAAAGACAACTAACCCCCAACCCCGGCAGCCACTGTTCTCCAGTCACTCCTCAGTTGGACACGTTGATCCCACTTCCCTCGTCCATTCAGGGATTTTGTCTAGTCTGATCTTGCACAGGTCTTTTGCATTCTTTGATGACCACTATGAGTTCACACGTGCACCTGTCTGGTCGTATCAGAAAACAATGTTCCACTGTAGCCATTCTGCCTCCTCTTCCTTTGATGATCCCTGAAGCCTTAGAGGAAGGCACACCATACTGCTGTCCATTGAGAGCTCACCACTGTGCAGCCTTGAACCCTGCTCGTTGAATTGTTGTGGGACTTGGTAGTAATGTCAATCTTCTGCACAAAGAGGCTCCTCCTCTTTGTGAGGGTTGGAAGATGTACTTGGCCACAGATTTAATTATAAATCACCAGGAGTCCTTTAAATGCTATGTACCTTTAGCTGAATAGTAGTAGTGAATTCTTTCTGAGGGCCTATCATGTCTCTAGCCAAGGGTTTGCTGCCAGTAGCAGTGCCAGGCATGGGTTTTGTCTTGTGGAATGGTTTTTAAATCCACACAGGGAGTGGTTGGTCGCCCCATAACGTTTGTGCCACTATTGTACCAGTAAGCATATCTTGCCAGGCTTGTTACTGTTGTACCTGACAATACTCATAGCTAGTGACTTCTTTTCTGCTCTGGCAGCATGCATAGCATCTTCCAGCAGTACAAAAGCTAGCCAGTAGGGATGAAGGTTCCAGGTTGGTGCCAGCTTGATTTTTTTCCATGTCATGTTTTATGACTTGTGTATGTGATGTCTTTGGCAGTAGGGTTTCACCATCAAGTTCTGGAATGGCAATAGCCTGTATTGTTAGGAGGTTTAAAGGGCCCCACTGACCAGCAACTCCAAAAGAGCTACACTGTTTCTGGTACTGGACTTTTTCTTTAATAGCCTGTGGTATCTAGGAGGGTCATTGTTCACTGATACAGGGTAATTTCATTTAAGCGCTTTCTCTCTCTCTCTCTCTCTCTCTCTCTCTCTCTCTCTCTCTCTCTCTCTCTCTCTCTCTCTCTCTGTGTGTGTGTGTGTGTTAGGAAGCTCCTATAGTAACAGGTTTCATATGGTTTTTAAGGTCTTCAGTGTTGGTTATCCACTCCATACCCCCTTTCTCATCCTGTCCTCCCATTCCGAACTGCACTCAGTCCTTCTTGCTCTATTACCCCATGTTTCTCTTTTATACCCCCTACATTCTATTTCTACTTATAGCCCCACCCACCCACATTCTATCTCCCCTTACAGCCCCCCTTACTGTTTTCTCTCATACATGGACGCCAGCTTTTAAAGCTTTGACATTGATGTCTAAATACCTTTAGAGGCAAGGGAGGTATTTTTGGTGTTTCTATTCAGAATTGGACAGTGAGCTCTTCCAACCGAGTTTAACAGACACTTAACAGAATTTAGCACCATTCTTGGTGTGTAGATGACCACATACTCAGTTTTCTCCCCTTGGGAACTGGCTTAGACTTTCTCTCTGTCCTCACTCATTTGCATGCTTTTGCTGTTCCTTACTGATGGTCTGTTGCCTTGTGTTGTCCCTGAAGGAGGTGGCTCTGCAGAGGTCGCCTGTCTCCCCGGAGAATGTTTCTCCTGCAGCAGGTCTTTCTGCTGTGATTCTCAGCCCTGAACTCTGTGCTGTCTGACAGAACCATCTCCTGGCCTGGAGAACACCGCATTCATCTTCCCACACCTCCACCTTGCATCATTGTCTTGGAGGGGCATACTCAGCTCCCAGATGTTTCCAATATTCCTTCCTGTGGCCATTCCCTGGCCACAGCCTGACAAGTGCAGATTTACTGCTGCTCTCTAGAGAGCAGAGAGCAGAGCTGCATCTGGGCAGGGTACTTGCTTCCAAAAGGTCATTTCCTGCTGTGAATTCCAACCACCAGGAGCAAGCTGGAGGCCGCCCTCATTCCCTCGCGCACATCCTCACTTTACTTGGGAGAGAAATTAGGCTCCTTTCAGAAATGCTGAAGGCACGTGATGTCAGATGGCGATGGGACATGCTGGAGACTGAATCAGGGGGAAACAAGAAGATGTTTAAGCTCAGTTGAGCTTTGACACGTGTCTAGATTTCCTAGTGAATCAGAGGGAAGGTTCTGAGTTTGAATTAATCAAGGGTCTCTGCTCCCCATTGTATCTAACACCTGCCAAGAACACAGTCAGCCCACCTCTCTTTTAGTTGAGTCTCATTGTCTGTCAAATTGTGCTTCTGAACAACCCAAAGCAAGGAATCTTCTTTATTTTGTTTTTGTTCATTGACACAAACCACAGTTTACAGTAGTGGCAGGGGACAGCTAGCTTCTCACTTTTTCCTCTTAATTCTCAACTTAAATTGTTAAAAAATACAGATTTGCTTCCTTATCATTTTAAGTAATCTTGAGATAGGTTATTTGACATGTAGTATATTCTTCCTGCATTATAATTTTAAAGTACATTTTCATGTTTAAAAAAAAAAAAAAAAAAAAAAAAGGATTCTCCTCCTTTAAGCCACATCAGTTAAGTCTGCTCATCAAAGCATTTCAGCTCACCGGTAAAATCTAGTTACATTGTCCTGCTCTCAGGTGGCCAGGAACACTCCGATCCTAAGGCCTGACTGTATTGGGTCAGGTCATTCCTCAGGCCCTGATGGAGCTGCTGTTTGGCCTCTCAGAGCCAAGCCTTGCAGCCTGAGTCATCACGTTTTGAAAAGTGCCTAGGCAATGGTTTAGATCAAGTGTTTAATGTGGGGAAAGTCTGCCTGCTGCTGTTTTACAGTCTGTTTGCACTTCACTTGTGCCACCAGCCCCAAATTCGGAAAGAAAAATGACAGAAAAGCACAGTACATGCTAAACCCGTGAAATGAGCAGAGTAGCAACAGTGGAGGAACAGGTGCTATGGGAGGGCGGGCTCGGAAGAAGGAGGGAGAAGAGAGTCTAGAACAGAGCTGGCAAACACCTGGTGTACCTGTGCTGGGGAGAGACTGCCACTTGTCTCCTTGGAGGTGCCTGGAAGCTGTAAAGCCCTTCTGTGAAGGGCTGTTTGTCAAGCTGAGGAGTTTCTGAGATTAGGAAACAGAAGACATACAGCATTTTCCAAACTTGGTAGAAAACCATGGTCCCCTCCCACCCCCCGAAATGGTAGAGGATGATCAGGGAAAGAGCAGCTTTGGGGGTCTGCAGTGAGTGTGGGGTGGGGGGTGGGGCTGACCCAGTGACAAGAGGCTGTTGCCGACACTAAGTGTTAACCAAGGCTGCATTAAGTCACTGGTTCCAGTTTGCAAAATATCCATTCATCTCTGTCGAGCAAGTCTTGAGAGATCTAAAGGTCTTTTTGTGTTTTTATTTGGAGAACCTACATAGTCCCAGTTCCCCTCTCAGAGTAGAATAGTGGTGGGTTAGTGACAATGCCGTCCGGCCCCAGAACACTCCTTCTTAATCTCTGATCCCAGCTTCCAGGAGACTGTTAGGTTATGGTGACCTGAGTCACAATGCTTTAAAATACTCAATTATTTTGAAATAATACTTATATAAGGTTTTTGTCTCAGGAACCTTTTGTCCAGAGCTTTGAGAGGTCAGGGTCCTGAAATCTGTATGTCATGATGCTGCGGTCGTTGTTTCACACTCGCAACAAGAATGATTGGTCTTGGTTATTTATTGTCTATATGTATTTTTGAACAATTCAGGTAGTATGTTTGTATAGTTTATATACTGCTGAGTGTGTAGTGATTTGAGATTGTGGCTTGTTGCTATTGATGTATGTGTGTGTGTGCATGTGTGTGTGTCTGTGTGTATGTGCATGTGTGTGCATATTTGTGTGTGTGTGTGTGCATATGTGTGTGTGTGCATCTGTGTGTGTGTTTGAAGTAGGGTTGTGTAGCAGCAGTTGATCTTAACCTGGTGAGCTTCAGTATTTCAGGCGTGTACCACACTGCTGCTAGGACTGGTGAATTATTTTTTTCCTCCATTATCTTCGTGTCTTTGTGGGCTTGGCTGTCACTGTTAGCATAGGCCTTCAGACTGACACCACATCTGTTGCTGTGACCCAGGACTGTCTTCCAGGTACTATTCCACCTCTTTTTTGGAAAGCCTGTGGTCCTCATGTGTTTGTTGCAGGAGGATTGCTTTCTAATGCAGTCTTTCAGAAGGGAGACTTGTACAGTCTTCTTCCTGGTTTATCTGATTCTGAAGAGTGCGTTTCTTCCAGCTCCTCAATGATGTGAGAGCAGTAAGACACGATCCTGAGAGAGACCTCATCTTCAGTTTGTAACTGTGTAATTTAACAATTATTCTTCTCCCCCCCCCAACATTCTGAAGATAGACACTATGTTACATCGCGAGGCAGCTGACAAGCAATGGTGGAAGAACTGTTACTTTATGCTATAGTTGCTCCGAGGACTCAGCTCACAGTTGCATGAACAATGGGATCTGAGCTAGAGTCCTCTGACCCTGTGTCCTTTGTGACTGTAGCAAGCGCATTGCCCGTTGCCCGTTCCACATGGGGGTGGCTCTTTGTTCACCGAACCTTTCAGAGTTTGAAATGATACTTCAGGGTTCAGCTCAGTTGCCTGCAGGTTATTCACCAGCATGTGCACAGCCTGAGGGCATCATGGGGCAAATGTAAGACTTAGGACTTTGTCATCCAAGAGTGCTGATTTTGTACATTATGAACTGAAGCAACAATCTAAGAAGTGTCCAGTTTTCTAGGCAAAATAGACTTTATTAGTGCCTGTGTGGCATGGGCGAAGCTCTGCACTTGACCCCAAGCCTCTCCTCAGCTGAAAGATATTGGCTTTAATCTCCCTGAGAAACTAGAAAGACTCATTGAGAAGTGTATTGAAAGTTGTGTTTTCTACACGACAATGATTTAGAAAGTCGTCTTTCCAGCATATAAAACGATGCACACAAAATGGAAAAATAAAAATGAAGGTAATTTCTGATAACCCTTCCCAAAATGTAACTAAAGTGAGAGAGTACTAACAATCTCAGTCAAGTTATTAAGAAATCACAAAATTAGTTTCTGTAATTAACAGAGTGGGCCAGTTGTCTCCTGGTCATTAATGATACTGTGTGACTGTAACTTCTTTACACAGCTTACGCGTTATATAGGATGCTGCCTGTGAGGTGCTCAGATCCTCGGTGTTAAATATGACATTATCACCAGAACGGTGGTCTTCTGGCCATTCATAGCCAATAAGAATGCTTTGTCTATGTGAGAACTAGAAAAAATAGCAAAGAATTTGTCACGAAGTCCTACATGCATTATGTGTGTGAGGCCATGATGTATCCCACACTGCCAAATGTCTAGCTAAAGACATTGCTGTCTGTACCTTGCTACAACCATAATTTTTATTTGCTGTAAAATGACTACAGCTCTAAAAAATGTAATCAGACAGCGAAGCAGTTAAATGGGTTATTAAGTATGCCTGTCTCAATCTTATACTGAATCAAAAGACCATCCTATCCGAATACCCAAACCTTGTATAAAGCACTGCTGTTGCGTCTGTATGTGTATATCATATTTCCTGATTGGGAGCCTAAGGAGTTCAGCACGCTGGGGACAGACTTGTTTATAGAGTGCTATTAGGGAGATGCCAGAGAAGGAAGATTTGGAAATTAATATGGCTGCCTATGTTTGCCTTCCTCCCTCTGCTTTCTCTAGGATTGTCTTTGCCTCTGGTCTAGGAAAGTGTTAGGCAAATATGGAGAGAATGCTGCTTCTTTGCTTACAAATTAGGCCAGAAAATAAGAATAAATACGTTTCTGCTTCTTCATAGGCAGGTGAAAATTCCTTTTCTCAGAAACATCAGGAAGGGCAGTGCCCATCATCTGGTTGCTAGGTCTCAAGTGTGTCATCGTCTAGTTTGCCATCATGGGTTACTATTTCTATGGGCTCCTCTGAGGGCCAAAACACTTCTTAGACATTAATGGTTCTTTCAAATTTTCAAGAAGTTGTATGAATTAATAATAAGCTGGAAACAATCCCACTTTTAACAGGCAGAGATACACAGAATAGAACCTCATCTAGTCCTCTTGTGTGAGATGGGACTTATTGGACAGTGTAAATTAACCAAACTTGGTTGTCTGGCATTGTCGTCAGGTGTTGTGAAATATTGAAATTCAGAGACTCGTGTCTGAGATAAAGTATCTCTTCTCATAATTGGATGTTACTAGCACCAGGTTTCAGACTTTCAATGTACCAGATGCCATGAAAGTTTATGATTGTCTTTCTGAGTGTCTTTAAGATTGTTTTGCTAGATCCCAGTGGGAAATGCATCTCCAAGCCCACAAGGCTGCTTCTCTGTTACACAGCAGGGCCAGGCTCTTCCCCATCTGTCTCAAACATAGATTTCAGCCTGAAATTGAGGAGAACGTGTGCCGTGTTAAGTCATTAACAACTGTTTCAAAACAGTCTGATTTCTAACAGTTGGTGCATGTGGAGATACCTAATTAAAATAATTCCAGTCTCGTTAATAAGATAAGTGTGTTTTCTAGTTGCCATGGGATTATCACTATCGGATACAAAGGGTTTGAGGCTTAGCTGAGCAAATGAAGCTTATATTTCAGCCCCTTTATTAACTTCATTGTGATTTAAAGAGTTAAATCCTCTTTTCCCCTTACATTTTCATTTTAGTGAACAGAAGTGGGGGATGGGAAGATGGTCCCCACCACAGTGTGAACAGCAGGCATGGCACCTCTGAACCCAGGAGACTGACCTCCCACAGTCACAGAGAAGGAACACCAGGGTGCAATGGATTGTTAGCTAGTCACTGACACTATCGTGTCCATAAGACTTTGAGTTGAAGAGTCCAGAGTGTATTGTCTGTGTCCTTGTGTTCCATGCTTTCTTAGGCATTGACATGCAGGTGCCATGACAGTGCTTCTCACTGCTGCTGCTGCTGCTGCTGCTGCTGCGCAGTGGCTCCGGTGTTGCTGCAGCCCCAGCGTTGCAGTCCTGCAGCTACATAATGTTTCTCCAGTAAATGGCAAAGGTAAAACATCTTTACTCTCTTCGATGTTATCACTTCAGAATCCCAACAAAGGACCCGCAGGGGCCAGAGAGCTAGGCCAGCAGCCAACATGCTTGCCACCAAGACGATGACTTGGGGTGACTCTTGAAAATTGTCCTCTGAGCTTCATATGTGTGCTGTAGCACATGTGACCCCCTCCCCAATAAATAGAAAGGAAAGAAGGGGTTCAGAGGCTGTTATTGTGCCTACGGGGACGCTTGTTCTAAAATCTGAAGAGCATGAAGTTGGATCATTTTGACAAAGTTCCTCATACTGAACTGCATATGAAAATTAAGAGAATTATAACACAAAAGCCAAGTAAATCAGCCTTTTTTAGGGGACTCAGAACAAAGGCAGACTTCTTTATTAGCTGCTCAGAGCTGAGAGCTATTTACTCAAGTACGTCTTTAACACACACAGTTAAATGCTAAACTGCCACACATACAGAAAAACCATACATTTCAGCCGATGCTGGAAAACAAAACCTTTGGTCACATTTCACTTCCATCAGACATTGGTCACTCCCAGGCCTGTAGGATTGGATCAGTTTCCTGCCACTGCTGTCGGCCATGTTCTGTATCCTTTATGGTTGTTACCGATCCCCATTTTCCCTGGGTTCATGCCCCTTAAAACTACAACTGTCCCCTGCCCTCACCCCAAGTAGGCTTTGACACCTAAGGACAGAGTTACTGTTTGGAAAAGATGTCACATGGATGAACTGGTTTGGGGAGGGGAGAGGGAAGAGAGGGAGAGAGAGAAAGAGGGAGAAAGTGAGAGTTGGTGAGTTGGAGGAGGGAGGAAGAAAGCTGGAGGTGGGTGTGGGGAGGCAGGTGTGAGGGAGCAGGTGCCAGGGCAGGCGGCCAGGGTGTGTGCGGGGAAGCTGAAGTCCATGTTTGCTGCCTTCCCCCTGTCCTTAAGAGAACTAACACATGTAATGCTTTAACTTCTTGACAAATGAGGAGGTTCCTTCCACGTTGCTGAGTGTCTTTTTCTCCTGGATCCTGTCATCTGACCAGCAAAGGTGCCTCAAGCCAAGCTGCAGTCCTGGAAACGGGAGCTTGTTACCCAAGCACCTGGGACAAACGTTTCTTAATTCATTGTCCCCGTTGACCTCCTGGCTTCACCAACGTCCTCTCACTGGGCAGTGAATGGCTGCAGAGCTGGTGTTTAGGAGGAAATCATAGCCATGATGGCTTTTGACCACACAAAGCTGCTTACCTCTGATAACAAGGGAACCACTAAAACTGCCTTCTACCTGCCCCATGTATGTGAGCAGACTAAGCGGGGGCTTTTCAGGCAGGGTACCCTTTATAGCCGAGAGACAGCTGTAACCCACCACCAGGTGTGTTGGGAGCCAAGGATCCTGAAGGCACTATTGGCCTTCACAGACACGTCTGGCTCAGGTAGCATCTGTTTTAGGGTCTATTTAGTTTGTTATTATTAATTAACACTATTAATGCATTTGTATGTGTATATGTGGCATATATGTGTGTACCATGGGCATGCATGGGCCTGTGGACAAGAGAAGAGAGGGCTTTGGGTCCTCTGGAACTAGAGTTACAGGCAGTCGTGGATTGCCTTCTGAATGCTGGGAGCTACCTCCGGCTCCTTAGTGATAACAGTAAGCACTCCTAACCATTGAGCCATCTCTGCAGGTCCTGATTTAGGGTCTCAAACAGTGAAGGACCTGAGCATATGTCAGCAAAGCTTTGAATCTAGAACTCAGACTTGTAATAAACAAGGGAACAGCTGACACCAAATAAATTGAACAGTCACAGTGGGGTTCACCTGCCTGTTCTAAAGGTGGGCCACCTCACAGGCATTGACATCACCAGTATTGTGGGGGATGTGGCGTGACAGTGCTCTCCTTGTGTGTGGTCTGGGTCCAGCACCAGTCACAGAGTATGGGCTAGAGTTCTGTTCCTTCCAATGAATCTGGCAAGAAGCAGCCAGGGTTTCTGTGTCTCGTTTGCTTAATGGCACCCTCAGGAAGTTCAGAAGCATGCTGTCTGCAGTTTGAACATGGGTGCCCCTTAAGTTAAGTTGTCTTTTTGAAACTGTGAAGTTGTGTAGGAGCCATTTGCAGATCTTATTTCAGTGCAAGCTTAAGAGTTAGACCCCGTGGTATTTGGAGACTTGGCTGTCAGAACAAAATTGGAAGTAAAACTTCTCAAATTCTTACTCGTTTTCATGGATGTTCCCAGCAGAGGCATGGGCAAGCCCAGCCTCAGGGTCTCTTAAATGCTGGACACTGCCCCAGAGTCATCTCACCTAACAGAATGACAACACTGAGAAGTTCACAAGAGCTGTTTTACAGGGAGGAAACTGAGTCTGAGAATTGGTTAGTAAGTGTTACTACATTGTGATCTGGGCTTCGAACTTGGAGTCTCTTTATATCAGGTGTACTACACAGTTCTGCACATTTGAGCTTTAAAGTGAGGAAGGATTATAGACACGTCTAAAGGGAAGCCTTGGGAATTTCCAAAAACTCATATTCATAAAATCCCAGAAACCTGTGCTTGGGAGCTGACTCAGGGAAAAGACAGTTTCTGGGCTCCTCTGGATGACCTGAATTCAGTGTCCAGTGCTCTCATCATGTGGCTCACAACTGTAATTCCAGCTCCCTGGGCACTGTACGCACGTGAGCTATATGCAGTGACACACACCTACACATAATTAAAATTATAAAAATTAAATAATTTCTAAAAACCCCAGAAACTGCAGAGCTTCCAGCACATGTTATTAGAGGTCACCAACCAACAGCATGTGACACCTGGGTTGAATCAGAAGCCTGTCACTGAACTAAACTGCAGGGTAACTAAGCCGAGCGTTAGAGTTTTAATAGGCCTTAACACTGTTTGTATGTGCCACCCCAAGGTTTTTAACGAGCTGGGTTTTTCATGGACCCGTGGCTCATGTCGCTGCCTTAGATATCATTTAGAGTGGACAGCAGGAACCTTTCTCCTCCGTGTGTCTGTCACCACTTCTGGAAACTGGAATTCTGTGGGACCTGCCAGCCCCAGGCTTTCCCCGGTGTGGGGGTCTGATGCCTAAGGACTTTGGGTTTTATTCTTATTTTGTTCATCTGATTTGGCTCATCAGTTAAGAATTGGTAACCCGGTTGTTTATCAAATGAGGGGCAAGGAGTGAAGGCCCCTCGAGTGCGATTTGCTCACCTCTCCCACTGCTTGTGTGACCGACTCCCATGGGCCTTTGCTCTTCTCTCTGTCTCCCTTTACACATAGTTTTTACCAGCCGGTCTGAGTCCCACGATTGTTTTGTCATCTCTCTTTTCTTATACTTTCCTGTCCCATTGACCCCTAGTACCCTCAACTTTCTCAATTCAAACATAAGCAAGAATTAAAGAAGTCAAAACATAATTTAAAATAGAAATGGTATCATTTCAATGTTTGATGAATATGTATTTATATCTTATTGGATTTATTTTTATTTTTTGTGTATAGACATTTTGCCTCCATATCTATCTCTCTATACCCACATGTGTGCCTGGTGCCCCTGGAGGCCAGAATAGGGCATTGATCCTCTGGAAATGGAGTTACAAATGGTTGTGAGCTGCTGTGTGGTACTGGGAGTAGTCAAACCCAGGTCCTCTGTAAGACCGGCAGTGCTCTTTGTAATTTTTTTTTCTTCTTTAAAAAAATTATTTATTCACTTTACAACCCAATATCAGCCCTTCTGCTTCCCCCAGTACCCTGTCATGCCAGTCCTCTCCTAATTTCATCTTCTCAAAGAAGGGGAAGGCCATTTCTGGGTGTCATCCTCCCCCCCCCCCACAGACACATACACACACCCGCAGGTCAAGTCACTGTGGAACTAGACGCATCCTCTCCCACTGATGCTAGAAGACCCGGTCCAGGTCCATTTAGGGGCGTGGGATCCACAGGCAGACAGGCAACAGGTGCAGGGACCCCTCCAAGAGTGTTCTTTTTTTTTTTTTAAGATTTATTTATTATATATGGGTACACTGTCTTCAGACACACCAGAAGAGAGCATCAGACCTCATCACAGATGGTTGTGAGCCACCATGTGGTTGCTGGGATTTGAACTCAGGACCTCTGAAAGTGCAGTCAGTGCTCTTAACCACTGAGCCATCTCTCCAGCCCCTCCAACAGTGTTCTTAATTGCTGGTCCAGTTCTCCAGCCTCTGTATGTATATCTTTTGAAAAATGTTTGAGTTGAGAATTGAGGACTTTCAGTTAACTTCTTGTTGAAAAAACCATTTTTTTGGGTGTGGTTGTTTAGGATGTGTAAGGCTGAAAATGGTTACAGTAGAAATGCATTCATAACTGGAGAATTGCCATATCGCTCCTCTGCCATATGGACCACCCTAAATATTTTAGCCAGTATTTGCATATTAAATCATAACGTTCGATTACATCTCAATCATTCTAGATATGGCCTCAAAACCCAAGGAAGGGTGTGCATGTTGGATTGAGGATGAACTAATTGCCAGTTTAGTTCTATTTGCAACAAACATGTTATTTGGAACAATGTATGTAACGGGGCTTAGGTGAGGAGCCAGGGCAGCTCTGGGAATGTGAAGGGACTGAGCTGGCAGGCTGGTGACTGGAAGGTCATCCCTGGCACAGTGAAGAAAGCTTGAAGTGAAACTTGGCTGATAATGGGTTCAGATTGGTACCCAATTTAGACAAGGCAGCTGGGCCCCATCTGTGATGTTTGAGTTTGTGTGAATTAAATGAGATGGAGACTTCTAGAAATGGAAACGTGAAGGTCTGGCTTTCCAAATGATGCCGTAGAGAATGGCGTAGAGTTTAGTGTTAACAGTGAAAGGTGTAGGCGGGGTAAAGGGCAGACTTTCCCGCTGGGTCAGGGTGGTGAAGTCTGATGTTCAGGGCACTCGTCCGTCACAAGCAATAGCTGGCAAATTCTTCTCTTGATGATAGGTGAGGCTGGCTCACGAGCTTGTTGCGGGGCCTCGTGAGGCGTGGTAAGTAGTGGAGCTTTACAGCTGAGTACCAGCTAATAATCCAGTGGCCTCGACGGCGTAAGACTTCAAGAATAAAAACTTATCTTTGAACAGTGCTTAAGATAAATTGTGTGATTATAAAAACATCGATGATAAAATTCACTTCTATTCACAGATTGTACTGGAAAGAGCTCAGAAATGAGCCGAGTGGCTGGGGAAGCCAGGCTGGGATTTAAATTTCAAACAAAGGCAGGCATGAGATGGTTGGCTAGAGAATGGAGGAGTCTGGAGGGGATCAGCCGGGCGGGGATCGTGCGGTGAGTGTCACTGCCAAGTCTCCCCAGCTAACAATTGAAATACTTTCACGTGTGTAACCCAGATTGTGTCTTAACAATCACATTACATCTGAACTGGCTGTTACAGCCTGAGATTTCTAAATTGTAGTAAGAAGGAGGCTGTGGGTTAATGCAGTAGAATAATGACTGAAGACTGTCAGTGCTCAGGTGACTGCAAATGACCTCACTGGAGGTGATTCCACAGTCAGAGCCAACAGTGAAAAGGGGAATAATCAAAATTGCTTTGGAACAGCCCTATAGAATTTCTGTTAGGATCAGCAGGTCCAGCCATTGGTGGAGCCCCAGGTGCGCTTGGCTTGTACTTAGGTTGTGGTAATGCTTGGGGATAAGTAACCCTTTTCTCTGGGACTACCTTTCAGCCAGTCAGTGTGTCCTTGTGAAAGGCTTGGAAACAAAGCTGCATGAAGCCTGACAGATTCTTCCCTTCCTCCCGTACCTGGGCCCACAGTCCTGTGTTTCTGTTTTGCTGTGCTTTCTTTTCCTTTTGTCTCTGTCCTTTCTTCTTCTCCATCTCTCCTGAGTTCAACTGGGACCACTCCTTCCACTCAGGCTCCAAGTTCACAGGAGGCCTGTGTCAGGTACTCACCTGTCCCCTCTGCCTGGCAGCCCCTGCAGGCCTGCATTCATTCTGTCCCTAACAGATTTGTACTTATTCTCGGGGCAGCTTGTGTCATCTTGTAGTGCTGCCTACACTGTGCTGTAAGACTGTGCCAGTCTTGTCTGCTTGCCTTTAGTATGCCCAGGGCTAGCCTGCAAACTCTGGGGTTAACTGGGATCCTGGGGTCATTATGAGGCTTTCCAGTACGTGGAGTGTTCTTGGGAATCCTGGACTGGACAGCACTGTGTCCATGGAATGGTCTTTTGCAGAGTGAATTTCCTATGTCTGCACTGAGATGACGAATTTGTTAGTCACAATTATGCTGAGGGACGAAGGGCAATCAGAGAACTGGTTCTCTAGCTCTGACGTTGGATCAGTGTTCTTAGCTTCTTATGTTTGTGGTGTATTTTGTCATATAAAACTCTGGTGCTACAACTGAAGGGGGGAAAGAATCAAAATAGCGGTAACAAACGAGCAGTCGTTCAGCAGTCCCAGGCCCTGGAGCGCGTGCCTGGCCCTGGCCTTTGGCATGGCCGCCTCCCAGCCTCTCCTGCTCACCTGCGCCTGGTGGTGACACAATGCAGGCAGACTGGGGCTTTATGCAGGCTCTTGTTTGAACAGCAGCTTTGGGGGTGTTGCCCCTCCTGCCTCTCATCCAAAACAGCTCTCAACACTGAATTCACTCTTCTGCCTGTCAGGCACTGGGCTCTGTCACCCTTTGCAGGACCTTATCAAGGGGCAGCGGGCGTGAAGTATGTATAAGGTACAGAGGGCCAGCAAGGTGATCTGGACTAGGGACTGAATTTCTATTGTTGCTGCTTCTGTTGTTGTTGTTCTTCTTATTCCTCCTCTTCCTCCTCTTCCTCCTCACCTCCCTCCTTTTCCTTCTCTCCCTCTCCCCCCTCCTCCTCTCTCTCTCTCTCTCTGTTGTGTGTGTGTGTGTGTGTGTGTGTGTGTGTGTGTGTGTGTAGGCTTGAGGTTGATGTCTTGTGTCTATCTCAATCACTCTCCACTTCATTATTTTTCTTCAAGACACGGTCTCTCTGTGTAGCTCAGGCTGGCCTGGAACCCATTGTGTAGGCGTGGGTAACCTGTCTTTGCTTCCCTACTGCTGGAATCGAGACACACCACCATACCTTTTTCATGTGTGATCTAGTTCCATTCATGCTAGCACAGAAAAGCTCAGTTTACCGACTGAAGCCATCGCCCTCGCTCTGAGTTTAAATTTGTTTGCTTTGTGTCAGTATCGAATTCAGTATCTAGCATATCAAAGATGCTCCCTAAGCACCCATTGAGTCTGGATTTCAACTCATCCTAGTTCTTACTGGTGAATTGGTCTGCCAGGCAGTCAGCCTTTCTGCAGCTTTTAGCGACACAATGTGCTGAGGGAAAAGGCAAACACTTTATTTCTGGTAAACCTGTAGTGGTAGAAAGTCAGTCAGGGTTAGGAGTGCTCTCTCAGACCTCATCTCCTGCTGTTCTAGGCTAGCACTGCCCCATGGGAGGGAGTGCAGCATTTTGTTGGTTCTGGCTTGAGATATTCCGAGGGTTTTTATTATCTCTGAATCTGTTGGAAGCTCCTCTACTGCTGTATAGATTTCATTTTCTTTAATTGGGATAGAGATGGAGGAAGAAAACAGCATTTACTCGGCATTCTTGCCTTTTAGAGCTGTGGGTTATTGATTCAGGGGCCTGCAGTGGTAATGCTTGGAGGTAAAGTTTCCCTTGGGAGCACCTGTGTTAAAGGGCAAAGGGAAAATGATTAGAATTTAAATCTCTAGACTCCACTGAACTCGTGGCTTCATTAAAACGAGGAGGGGGGGGGAGGAAATGATCTGGGCTGCCGTGGGCTTTGTTTAACACTCGCATCCAGAAACTGATAACTCAGAATCAAGCCCCCGCAAGTGCAGCTGCAGAGACTGTGAGCAGCCGCCTGCCAGGTGTCGGCAGACCAGTGTGCTGGGGACAAGCTCCGGTTTCCTGAGGCTTGAACCTTTGGCTTTCTTTAAGCTAGTTTAATCTCTCCTGCCTGTCTGTGAACATGCAATCACAAAGCTATACACACTCACACACATACACGCACATGCATACACACATGCATACACACATATGTGCACTCACATGCACATCCACACACTCATGCAAATATACATACACATACACACCTGCACACACACATGCATACATATATATGCACACTCACATGCATATCCACATACTCATGCAAACATACATACACATGCACACATGCACACACATGCATACACATATATGCACACTCACATGCACATCCACACACTCATGCAAACATACATACACATGCACACATGCACACACATATACATACACACATATGCACACTCACATGCACATCCACACACTCATGAAAACATACATACACATACACACATGCACACACACACATTGTACTTTGATGTGTCACTGTTTAGAAACTGGAGGAGGGAGGGTCATGAGTTGGAGACCAGCCTGGACTTGACAGTGAATGCTGTCTCCATTTCTAAAGAATTTCCCCAAGTTGGGTTTTCCTTTCAGACTATATATTTGATACTTAATATTGCTACTTTAAGTACTGTTTTCTCTTTTCCATCTTTTAGCGGTTGGAGGGTAATGTGACTGTAGAATAAAGAAAATACATTGGACCCAAAATAGATTTTACCACTGAACAGAAGGTGACCCTGGAAAAATCACCCAGCCTCCTTATCAAAATTCCTAGGTGTTTATAGAGGACTAGGCAGTCACACATGAAGTCTGAGGTTGAAAATTCCATGTAGCCTATTAATCTTCCAATACCTGGATACACCAAACCAAACAAACAAACAAAAAACCAAAACGCGCCCCCCCCCCAAAAAAAAACCCCTATGTCCTTTTTCACATGTAGAGCTGCCGTGTACAGAAGCAGGCTACACGCAGCAGTGGCTTACCACAGCACTGGCACACAGACAGAGCGCACTGCCGTCAATCGGCTTTCTTAGGGAGTCACCTTCCTTCTGACTCTCCTAAAATATTTAATGGGGCATATAGTTCCTGTGCACATTTCAACACATAGAAAAGCCTACTTAAACTTTCTGGAAAGACAGACAGATGCCCTCTCAGACTTACAAATGTGGAGGGACCTGAGGAAGAAATGAAGCCTGTCGAGTGTACTGCTGAGTTGGCACATAGATTTCTGAAGTCTGGGAAAATGCCTTTTGATGATACTTATGTTCACTTCAAATTCTGTTTGAAGGTGTATTTTAAGCTATGTGAAGGGGCTCAGGAGTTAGTGAACCTGCTGTTCCTGCCTGTGACCTTAGCCCAGCCGCTACCTTCTGTGTGTGCAAGTGACATAGCTTCTACTTTGCAAGTGATTAACCGGGTGGGTCTGAGCATGGAAGCACCCCTTTGGTTGATCCTGTGTAACTTTGGGATTGGGAATGAGAAGCCTCAACTGAGACTGTGCGCCCCCTTTCCCCGAACTGATCATAGTTGCAAATAATTTTTAGATTCTGGTGGCTCTTAGGTGATGTCTGTCAATGCCTTTCCTGGCCTGTCTCACCTGAGGACCGGTCAGCCACAGACCACAGCAGTGCAGCAGTTAGGCCTTGACTGTGTGTGTGCTCCTAAATGCCATTGCTTTCATTTGAGTGCATTTCGTAAGGAGATAACCTGGTGGCTGAGCAGGGCTGGGATAGCACTAAAGACACGTGGGGTTGTGTGTACAGGCTTATGTAACACACAGTAGCAATGAGTAGTGGGGTGGTGGCCGTTTGGAAAGCAAAACTGTTTTCTAGCGTAGCACCTGCTCTGTGGCAAGGAGAAGGGAGGCCGAAAGGAAAGACAGGAAAGCAGACTAACTTAGCGGTTGTCTTTAAAGAAGCTAGTGTGTCTTAAAGATCCTTTACTGAGCTCATGCACATATACACAGATGCGTGCACATTGTTGGGTGAGTATCGTCGGGCCAGGCTGAACACACAGCTTAATGCGTTCTAGCTCCCAGTTTTTAAACTGAAACTCAAGCTCCTGCTTGGAGGCTTGAACTAAGTGTAAACTGTGGAGGCTTTCACTTAAAATAGTGTGCTGATTATTCATCTTGCCAACAGTAAGCAGATCATTCAGGTTCAAGTAGGAGATGGGACTCCAGCTCCCATGGGATTTGACTTTCTGAGGAGAAGACAAAATATTGAGCAAGTGGGGACAGCATAATGTTGTACGTGCTGAAATCCAGGCAATGCTGGATGCTGAGTGCTCCTCGTGCTACAGCTTTCCACAGAACAAAGCAGGAGACCCTTTGCTCTGGGGGCTGGGCAGCAGCCCGAGCGGCTGTGGGAGTGGGCACAGAAATGTCCCTATTTGTCTTGCCTTTCAATTGGTTTTGTTCCATAGTTTAACATCACCAGAGAGGTCACACCGCTTACCGGGGCTTTGAAAGTCAGCCTGACATTGATGCAGATAAGATTATTGTGCACAGTCAGTAGGTCTGCTGTGACCAGAGCCTGTGGAGCACAAGCAGCTTCTGGTGTAGTAAATGCAATGTGATCAGAGAAAGACCCCTTAGGCGGGGCTGAGGCTTTTCAAGGATCCCAGATTTGGACATGAATGTCAATTTTAAATTTAAGATCTTGAGAATAATGGAGTATTTTCAGTTGTTTCCAAAATCGAATGCATTAACATACATTGTTAATACAGTCAGTAGTAGACTTTTGACTCTGGATAAAAACTGGGTGTTTTCCTATAACATTACACACACATATACACACATGTATGTGTACATACATACACACATACATACATATTCTACAGTACTGTCCACTGAGAAGGAAATAATAAGGCTGACTACAGAACATTAAAAAAAATCTATGCTACCTTGAGCCATAGAAGCATATCCAAGCATGTGTGCATGTGCAAGCATATACCCCTCCCTCACAAAATCAAACAATAAAAATAATAGAACAGATAACCTAGTCATACAACTGAGCATGGTCTGAGTGTGAAAGAGAATATTGAAAATGTATGTGTCAAACTAGCAGGGTGAAAGTGCGGACTTGCAGAACATAAGGGGGGCACCGGAAGTGAGGGGCGCCGGAAGTGGGGGCACCAGAAAGTGGGGGGTGCCGGAAGTGGGGTCCTGAGCTAGCATGGTCACTTATTAAGTGGCCACAACAGGAGAAAGACTGGCTTGAGGTGAGAATCATTCTTAACATGTGTATAAATATCAGTTTAGATTTCCCTTAAATAAAGTGAGAGCCTTCTCCATATAGCGGCCTGCGGTAGCTGGTTTACTCTTCCTGTGGAATTCTGTTCTGTTTTCCACCTTTTGCCTAGGGAAAGAAAAAGAAAATCCCACACAAACTCGTAATGTCCATGTCCTCTCAGTCTCAGCTAAGTAGTGTTCAGTGGAAGTGTGTATTTTAGCAGAACAGACCGCTAAGGTCTGGAATGTTTAGTGGATGCAACCAGAAATAAATGGTGAAAAGTTTGGAAGTAGCTTTCATGTGCTTGCTCTAGAAGATGAGTTACACCCCGTTCCTCAGCGGCCTGCTTCATAATGCCATGCATTGTTCAGCGCATGCTCTGCGGTCCCTGCCCACGAGGCAAGGACTGGAAAAGAGACATAAAGTTAACATTTGAAAGTATAGCAGAAACAGAGGCAGACGCCAACCGGCGTAGTTGGGTGAGTCTTCCTGTAGAAAATGGGGTCCCAGCTGGGCTTTGAAAGACTGGGAGAGCTTGGCAGACATGCTGGAGCGGAAGGGTTTTTGGCAGAGATGGAGCATGGAACAGAAATAGTAAAATTTAGAATGTGATCAGAAACGGAGTAGAACTGTGGATGGAATTAAGATTGCAGAGGCAGCGAGACAGTGCTAGTGAGTGAAAGACACAGCCGAGCGACGGGTTGGGTACAAGCCGCAGAACTCTTTGAAAACCAAACTAAGGGTCCAGTGAGACCGGTCGTTTGGCAAAGGCACTCACTGCCAAGGTGGTGTCTGAGTTTGATGGCCAAGGATTCACACAGGGGAAGGAGAGAACTGACTCCCAAAAGTTGCCCTCTGACTTCCACATGCCCACCCACATGTATGTATGTTTGCTTAGACAAACACCAATTAATACAAGTAAAAAGAGAAAAGAAAATTGGACTAAAGGACTTGACTCTTTAGGGTGGTTAGAGTTGTAAGGAGGGTGACCTAAACAGAGTTTGCAAAGTTGCAAAAACTGTACCACAGGTGACTGTGTAGCACTCAGACATACATATGTATTCATTCTCCACACTAATCCTGAAAGCATTGTGTGGTTAGCATGTGAGAACTCTGCACCTTTTGTTCAATCTTGCTCTGAACCTAAAACTGTTTTTGAAATTGTCCAGACTGAGTTGGTCATAGTGACCCACCTTTTGAGGCTGAGGCAAGAGGATGACATGCCCAAGGTCAACCTGGGCTACATAGTGAAACCCTGTCTCAAAAACAGAACCAAACAAAACTAAAGGAAAAAAAAAACCCACCCAGATTATCAATTAAGACCAGAAGAAAAGCCAGGAGGCGTGATTGGGAAGTTCCTATAATCCCAGCACTTGTGAGATGGAGGTGAGGGTGAGGAGCCCAGCATCATTCCTGGACAGCCCAGGCAACATGAGGTCATGTCTGAGAACAAAGCCAGAACCACCTACCCGCCACTGTCTCCACTTACACAGGAGCAAGCCTTCTGCATCTTCTCAGCTCCATCAGACAAAGATGGGATACAGTGTAGGCTGTGGGGAGGCCGAGAGAGAGAGTGGATATCGAGGGCCGTGTTAGAACAGGGAGATGTAAGGCAGTTTATGGCTATAGGCAAAGAGTCTAGAGACTTGTGGGACGTAAGCAGCAGGACCGATGCATCAGAGGTGCCCAGCTGGGGCCCAGCTAACCTGCCTTGTTCACATAGGTAAGCAGCACTCGCTGTCTGTCTGCCACGCTAAGGCAGTGGAGAGTCCATGTAACTTACCATCTACTGCGAGAGAGAACAAGTGTACGTCCTGGGTGTTGTGCAGCTGTCACCTGAGCCTGGCATGCCACTGCTGCCACGAAACCAGTGTAGCTGAGGTCATCTGCGTGAGACCCTCACTAGCATTCTCTTGTGGAAGGAGAGGAGGGCCCATCTCTGTCTGTCTGTCTGTCTGTCTGTCTGTCTGTCTGTGTCTGTCTCTATCTCTCTCTGTGTGGGTGGGGGAGGACCACTCTTCTTGGTTGTGTTGGTGTTGTAAGATGGTTGTTCTCCTGTAAGTATCCCTTCACCTGTATTCCTGTGAGCAACTCCAAAGCACTGCACTGCTGTGCCAAGTTAGACGTAAGCTAGATGCTGTGTGGAGAATGTGCCCAGTGTGCCAAGGCCAGATCCCAGGAGGCCACTGAAAGTTCCATGTTATCTGGGTGAGAGGTGATGGCATAGACCAAGGTGGTTAGGGAGTGCTAGGACACGGTTGTTTTTCTGACAGCAGAACTAAGTGAAGTTTTGGAAGGATTAGACAGGGTCATAACAGAAAGAGTGGGACTCAGATATTTGGGCTGAGTACCTAGTGGATCAGAGAAAGAGAGAGAATGTAGACAGATGTTTTGTGGGGAAGGTAGCTGGATATGTGTTTTTTTTTTTTTTTTTTTTGACTGTTAACCGTCTCAGTGGTTATCTGAGTACATACATAGAATTCAGTGGAGTGATGCATTTCAGAGTTAGGTTGTGACCGTGGCCAGATACTCTGCAAGGACAGGAGGAGCTGGGAGGAGGGATGTAGACAGTTTTGAGGCAATAGGCAAGGGAGTTGCTCATCCCCCTTGATAATGGCTCTCATCCCAGAAGGTGCATGAGATCTGGCCACCAGATCTTCCTTAGTCCATCATCAAACAATGGATGAGCAGTGAGAGGAGGCCAAGGGTGGAGCCAGTGGAAAAATGCACACCCATACGTCCGGTTCCTGACTCCTGTCCTCCCTGCGTGGAGCTTGGCACGCTTTGTTACTGGGACAGTGTGGGACCCCGAGACCCGGCAGAGCTGAGGATCCACTCGGTCAAGTCGGACTGAGGCTGGAGCTGGCGTCATGCTGCTGCCTGTAATCTACTCAGGTCTGTCTTCCTGAAGTTGGTTCATGGAAATGGGAGACAGAAACTGAAGAGGTGGCCCAGTGGTTCAGGGTGTGTGCTGCTCTTTCAGAGGACCCACATGTGGACCCCAGCACCAAAATGAATGGCTCACAACCACCTGTAACTGAAGCTCCAGGGGAACTCAACACCCATGGCCTCCAGCCATGGTACTGCAAACTCCCCAACGTGGACTACACACAGGCAAATGATTTTTACACAGGAAAGAAAGAAAAGGTAGCGACTAAGAAATCATAGCTCTTTGTCTTTTGAGATTCTGTTACTTGAGGCATACATACTTAGGGTGATAAGTTATTGTGGATGGATTTTCACTTTTGTAATTATAAAAGGGTTATTGTCCAAGCCGGTTCTATTTGCTTAACGTCCACTTCATTGGAGGACAGTAGCCCCCTTTGGGAAACCCTATAGGTAGTGGACTTTCTCTCGGGTTGTTCCTTTGGGTTCGCAGTCCATTCATTGGTCATGCCCAGGATTGCTTACTAAGTCAGGATGGACATCCAAAGGTACAGTCCACTGATAACCCACCACAGTCAGACCTACTCTGCTGTTTCTGTTTTGAACATGACTGTGGCACCTTTGTGAGCAGTGGCTCTTAGGCTGAGGAAAGATGATGATGTGAAGCAGGACTCTTGCCAAGACTGACAGAGAGCAAAAAGACACCCAGCAGCTGCCATTGCTGCACCACTGCATGGGACCGTGTGCTGTTTGCAACCTCTGTGAAAGTGTATGAAACTGACTTTGAACCTTGGTCTCTCTGTGACAGCTAGGGTCATGCCAGCAGTCCTGTATCCTCCTGACTCCCTTGCTGATCTACTAACGAGGTTCATGCTGTTCATTATAATGGAGTAATTAAGTCCTGCTCTTGGGCCTGGGCTGTGTCTACAATGCCTGCCTTTTAGCTGTAAGTCTGGATGCTGGTGTTCCACTGCCATCTCTCTTGTTCTTCAGCCAAATCTCAAAGAACAGGCGCTTTCTCTCCTGTGACTCCTGTGAGGACATCGCTAATGTGTCTGGGAGTAAGTCGAGGAGTACTCTGATTAGTTTTTAATCTAATCTCTCAGGACATCAGAGAAATATATGTTTGGAAATATAAACAAGACAATTTTTATGGAAAATAGTCTATAAATCTTGCCATTTTCTTTGGCAGAACAGTATTAACATCTGGTTAGCAAACTGTGGTACCCTTAAGAGAATTGGAGTTGGTCCAATTTTTAATAAAATATTGGGTGAAGTGACTTCACTTGAGTTTTTATTATTTTCAAGTACATTTTTAAGCCACTCTCCTCCCTGTAATTTGCAGTTTGCATTTCCTCATAAGCCGTGATTTTAGTTGGTAAGATGAATCATTCTGTGCACCAACATTTGTAGGCTACCACAGAAGTAACCTCAGAATCGAAATGCCAGGTTACTGACAGGCTACAGACAGGGAGGCTCCATCTCCTAAGAGGCCGCTGTTTTCTGGAGTCCTCTGGTTGAGACGGAGGGGCCTGGTATCCTTGGGTACTGGTGTAGTACCAGCAACTTTCTGTGTGTGTTGTACCTCATCCCTAAGGCAGCCTCTGGTAGGCTCATTAAGTCTGAAGCATAGCAGATGTCATGTTTTATGTTGGAGTGATCAAGAGTAGCAGATACAGAGGATTTGTGAGTTACCTCATCCCCAGGCAGTAGTGGAGCTGGGAACACAACCTCAATTATTCATTCCTTTTAAAACCTACAGTGTTTTTATTAATTATTTCAGACTTCCATACAATGTATTTTGGTCATATTCAGTCTGATCTCCTCCAGATCTCCTCCCCCCTCCCTGACCTGCCAACTTCCTATCCTCCTTAAAAAAATATTTTGACATGATGCGTGTGCGTGTGTTACTCACACATGTGTCTGTACACCCATGTGCATGCCTGGTGCCTGCAGAGGCCAGAAGAAGCTGTTAGATGATGGAGAACTGGAGTCTCAGATGGCCGTGGACGGCAGTGCCATGCTGGGGACTGAACCCAGGTCTCCTGCAAGACCACTGAGCATCTCTCTGGTCCAATCCATTCTTTTTATCTCTTATCGCCTGCCAAGTCTAATCTGCTGATCAGGTACTCATAGGCATTCGGCCATCACTGGAGTGTGGTTGACCTACCAGGAGTCAGTCACAACTGACTCTGCTTCCCCCAGAAGCTGCCACAGTTCCACCATGAGCCCCTCCCATCCTGTGCTGGAATTCAGACTGGTTTGGTCATGTGCAGGTCTTGTGCAGGCAACCACAGTGCCAAGAGCTCGTGTGTGAGGCCATCCTGTCATTCCCAGAAGACGCTGTCATCTCTGTTCCTCCCCTACCTCAGGTCTTATAGTCTCTCTCACAGTGACCCCTGAGCCTGGGAGGGGGAAGAGCATAGACATCCCACTTATGACCGAGCATTCCTCAGACACTGATTCTCTGCACTTTGATCAGTGGTGTGTGTGTGTTAACCTCCATCCACAGCACTAAGAGCTGACTCCGATGAGGTCTGAGAGCTGTACTTGTCTGTGCAAACACACACACAGGGCACTTTAGAGGGTAATTGGATCCCACATTCATGTAGCAGAATTTCAGTAGTGAATTCTCCCCGGGGCCTTTGAGCTCCCTAGCCATGTGTTCTTGGCTAGATTTATACTACCAGGCACCTGGTTCCTGTTGATTAGGCCTTAAAACCAATTGGAAAGCTGTTGGTTGCCTCCACAACAGTCATGCCACGATTGTACTCTTTGGCAAACCTTGCCACACCCGCCACAAACTACTAATGTCTAGTCTATTTTCACTGGGTCTCCTTATGCTGGTTCTGAGAATATGATGGTATCACCATGAGAAACTTGGCTGGCTTGTTTTTAAGTTTAGTCTTCTTACCCACCATCTCCTTTTCCACAGTTGTAAGTCCAGTAAAAGTACATGCCTAAGACCAAGACAAATACTGTCTCATCCTGTCTGAGTTTGCAGTTGGGCAAGTCATCCAGGAAGGAGAGGTACTTTTCAGGTGAGGGTCTAGAACTTTAACCCTTCTTGGTCAACTGGAAGAGCCAGGACTAGCATGTTCCGCTATAAAGATGGCATGATGGTGCATTCTTATGTTGGGGATGAGGACCAACAGGACTGTAGGGTAGCTAGTGGGTAGAGTATTTCCAGAAACAGCTGCTCAGGGTTATACATGCCACTTGTTCCATAAAACTACAGTCCCAGTTGGTGTGTGCGAAGTTGAGAACCAAATGCTGTTGTCCTGTGGACAGGGATGGTGGAGCCAACCACGGAAAGAGCGTGCTTTGCAGACAGGGTTTTGTACCAGCATGCAGATCCACACAAGCATCCATGCTGGGCCCCCTTGTGTGGTTGGATTTGAGGGAGCTTTATTACTGTCACACACACCTCAACTTTGGGGAGGAGGGATTGTTTTTTATTTTGTTTTATGTAGGCCATGAACTTTAATCTCTTCCAAAAGTGTGGCTTGGACTTATCATTTCTGTATACTGTTGTTTAAATAAAACAAGATGGGGTTGGTCCTCTCCCGTGAGTGGCATCTAAACTGGGTCCATCGTGAAGTTTATTTACCTGTTTTGATAGTGGGGCCTTTTTATTTAGAAATATCAGACCTGCAGAAAAGCTGCAAAAAATACAACAGAGTCCTGAGACCCAGACCCACCTGGCTTCAACTGCTTACGTTCATAAATAGGGGAAGTGCAATTGACATCCAGTTAATGCAGATTCCGTGACGTTACCACTCATGGCCAGGACAATGCTGAAGGAAGGCCCCGGGAGCCTGTGTTCTGTGTCATGGCTGTGTCTCTGTTTCAGGAAGGCCCTGGGAGCCTTGCATGTCATGGCTGCGTCTCCTAATGGCAGTGTGTCTTGTCTTTCCTGTGCCAGACTTTAACACTTCTCATAGTGAAAGTCTCCTGTGCTGAGTTCTTTCATGCCTGCCATGTCTTGCGCATGCATGCACATATACACACACAGAATAAAAGGACACTAAAGGCAGATGCCAAGGACCAACACCCTGGGTCATCCTGTTACCTCCACATGTTCTCTACCCTGACACATGTGTGCCACATGTCATTCACACAGGCGTAGATCTTGGTATGCACACACTTAAAGTAGCTGATCACGACATGTGACTTGGGTACTATCTGTACACTGATTTTTTTTTCTCATGTATGCTTTCCTTGCACTCTTCTCCTTAAGGCTCAACTGCAGGTCTTCAGGTGTGCTGGAGATTGCTCCTTGCTCTGATTCAGGTCTGCTGAAGACTACTCCCCCTCTGATTTTTTGTTGGAATTTTTTTTTCTTTCAATTGCTTCTTCTGTCAGTGTTTCTCCGGATTTACCAACCTTCAGTTTGGAATTTGCTGGTTACCCAGGCCTCTGTTCCCCTCTTGTGGGACATTGTGGCTTTTGTCTCTAGACCTCTGATTTGTGTCTTTAAAAGGTACCTTCCAATCTCCTCTTCCTCTCAAGCTTCCCTCTGCTTGAACTCCTGACTCTCTTCACGTGTTATCTTTGTGCCGCCCTGTGCTGCTCCGTTTGCCTGCACTATGTGCTGTGTTGCTTGCACATTGGGAGGCCAGATGATGTTTGACTTTCTAGTATGCTCTGTGTTCTTGTATTTAAGAAACGCCATTAGACTTTGCTGCTGTTAAGTTATGTGGAGATGGTTTGTTTTATCTGAACCTTGTTTTCAAATGTCTGTCAGAGTGAGACAAGAACATCCCTGGATGCAGGTTGATTTTTTTTTTTTGCTCACTACTGGGGCAGTGACTGCTTGGCCAGCTGGTCTCTTCTGGGATTTTCCTTGGTGGCTTGTGAGCTGTGTGGGTTATGAGCTGTCTAGGGTTCACTGCTCATAACCTCTTAAACTGTGTTAGCCTGAGAGTGTTCTGCTTGCTTGCTCTGGGGCTCTTTCCCTGCTGCAGGGATTTTTTTTTTTTTTTTTTTTTTTTTTTTTTTTTTTTTTTTTTTTTTTTTTTTTGTGGGTGTGCTACTGTTTCTCCACTGAAGGTGCAGGGTGACAGTAGGAGTCTCTTCTTGGGGTGCAGCCATCTTTTTCTCCAGGCTCCTATAGTGAAGGTTATAGTTGGCTCCACCTTGTCAGTCTGCCTCTGGAATCTTTCCGCTTCCCATTTTAGAGGTGGGCAGGTGTGGGCAGGTGTGGGCAGGTGTGGGCAGGTGTGGGCAGGTGTGGGCAGGTGTGGGCAGGGGCTGCTGACCTCACTGCCTGGTGTCTAAAAATGCTCAGGTGTAGGTGTTTTTCTCCAGGATGTTTTGTTGTTTGAAGTCATTAGGGAGGTAAATCTTTGTTTCTTACTCCATTTTGACCAAAGCGGATTTTTAAAAAGTAATTCAATCTCCCCAAAATTCTGACTTACTCATGTGCAAACAAAGACAGGAGAATGGGTTTGTGGAACCAAGTAAGATGGCATCAGTTCCATTCCTATAACATATGAAATGCGAGGTGCCAGTTAGCTACTGTGGTCACGTGACAAGGGGTGTGAAGGGAGCCTTTGATCTGATTCAATTTCCCCATGGTACAAAAAAAGCAAGAGCTGTTCTCTAGGGGTAATCCCTTCTCCTCTCCCCTCACTCCCCCCCCCCCCATGTTTGTTTCTCTTTAGCAGGGTTACAACATCATTCCGAGTAGTCTAAATAATATAGGCAATAAGATTGTTCTAAGTCCGAAGCATTTAACTTTGGCTCTCAGCCCTGGAGTGAAGTCTGTCTCCATCTGCCTAGTTGTCACTTTGTGGATTAGGCAGCCCCACAAGGCAGGCCTTTGGGAGACATAAGCCGATGGACACAGTACCTGTCACAGGGAGGGGGCCTTCATAAACAGCAGTGAAGTTCACCCCAGAGATCTGATACTGAAATGACCACCTCTAACTCCCAGTCTCCCAGGCAGCACTTGTATGTTTGTAGCTGTATTTTCCCCCAACCCCCGTTCTGAGACTTATATAGATCATACTTGTTAATTATGGACCAGGCTGGCCTTGAGCTCACGGAAATCCTGACTCTGTTTTATGAGTGCTGCAATTAAAGGTGTGCACCACTATGCCCAGCTATGGCCTTCTTCCCCCTCTTCCTCCTCTTCTTCCTGTTCCTCTTCTTCTAGACTTATTTATTTTATGTCTATGCATGTATGTTTGCATACCAGTGTGCATGCCTGGTGCCTTGAAAGAAGGGGGCATCTGATCTCTTGGGACTGGAGTTATAGATGCTTGGAAACTGACATGTGCTCTTAGCTGCTAAATCAGCTCACCAGCCTGTGGCCCAGTCTTTTAAATATATACTTTAATAATGAGTGTGTGTGTGTGTATGTATCTCCCCCTGCACTGTTACCAGAATCTATTTGCACACATTTTTTTTTTAATTTGAGGTCTATCTCTGTTTTATAATGAGAAAACTGAGACTCGGGGACAGTAAGCAATGACCTTAGGACTAGGAAGCCAGTAAAGGACCCAGCACAGAGAGCAGTGCAAGAGCATGGGAGTGATGGTGTGTGTCTCAGAGCTGTTCTGTGGGTGCAATGGTGTGTGTCTCAGAGCTGTTCTGTGGGTATGATGGTGTGTGTCTCAGAGCTGTTCTGTGGGTGTGATGGTGTGTGTCTCAGAGCCACTCTGTGGGTGTGATGGTGCGTGTCTCAGAGCTACTCTGGAAGCTGAGCTGAGCTCAGGAGCTAGACACTGGTCTGGAAGCAGAGTGAGACCATCCTTACTTCTGACTATAAAAGCATTCTGACATCATCCGTGTTGCTTCCTCCTGAGACACGTTACTGCAGGTTGCTCACCCACAATGGATTCCGGCTCCTTTTAGGGCCAGGATGTGGCCACTTTACTGCTTTACTTCATCTTTTGGCTAACACTCAGTGTTTGCACATTATGTAAGAAATACATGGTATCTAGGAAAAGAAAAACATGACTTTTATTCAAAAGTTTACTTCTTCAGGTTGAATGTGACTATTAAATAACAAATCCAGATTTGCTAAAGACAATCTTATGATGGTAACTCTTTCTGCACAGTTTAAGCTTGTAACTGTATTTTTAGATTTTAATTTTCAGAGCCGATATCTTCTTGGTGGCTACTACTAGTATTAATTTCTTTTCAGGCTAAAGCTTTTTCAGAATTACAGCAAATGGAGCTGCTGTTTGCCAATTTCATGGAAGTTGTAATAATTCCTTTAGTAGATTCTATTTATAGATCAAATGTCTGACTAAATATAATTACTTACAGCTAAATCCGATCAAAGCAATAAGCTCAGAATAATTTATATGGAATTTAAAACAAAGGAGGGAGGCAGGGCTTGCAGGGAAGGGCGTTGTTCTCAGTTGTTTCTCTAGGGGGAAAATGGCTGTTTTTTCAAGCCATTGTCTATATTTGTTTTTTAAAAACATAACAAAGCAAAACAAAACAAATACCCAGCCTTTACCTCATCAGAGTGTCCTTACAAGAAGCAGTCTTCTCCTCAGATTTAAGCTGGTAATTATCACGATTTGTATGTGGTAACTGATGGATTATATTTTCTTTGACTTTCTTGGCATTAAGGCAGCTGTGTTCTTTGAAGGATCCTATCCTGACCACTTTTTCTTTTGTTTGTTAGGATGGGGCGGGGAAGCACACCTTCACTGTCTGCGCAGGTTTTGTTCAGCTCCCCGGGAGACCTTAGGGTGGTTAATTGTTAGTATTATTTTTTCCTCAGCTTTAGTTGGTGACTTCACAACTACCTATCAAACAAGCTTCCATCCTTCTAGTGACAGGCCTGCACCCTTGCTGTCACCAAAATGCCTCCAGTTCGGTGTGCTGTGGTTGAAAGGGACCTAGGGTCCCTGGCTGTGTCATGTCTGGAGCCAGGCAGAGGTGGTTTCTGCTTCCTGGGGTGGGAGTGGAGAGCTGCTCTGTCTCCTGGCCCTCTGCTCTCTGGATGTCTCCATTCTGCATTTGTTGTTCATGATCCTGTCTTCCTTTCCTTTCTCTGTCCCCCCCCCCCTCTTCTTACCCCTCCCCCCCTGCTCTTTCTCCCCCCTCCCTCCCTCTCCGCTGACCTGTTAGTTGGCTTTCTGTCTCTATAGCATCAGAGATCTATAAAGAAAGAGGTCTCTCTGTTGACAGTTGTAAGAGCTCCAGGATGTGACTTGAGGGTTTGTGCTGTGCTGTGCATGTGGGAAAGGACAAGGAAGGTAGGTCTTTGTTGAACAGATTGCACTTGAGAGAAGATAAAAGCCTAGTGGTAAGAGCATCTAAGAGGAAGACACAAACCAAAAGGACTGTGCCCCTCAGTCTCGCACATAAGCTCTCCTCACATACAGTATGATTCGATGAGCTGCTACTTTGACTATTTGCTGCTAACTTGGGACTAGAGCATTGCACACAGACAGGATGAAACAGAGACCGGCTGTTAACGATGTCAGTGATGCAGTCCCTCCCGAGTCTGTGGAGGTGCGTCTCTCCCTGCTCTCTGAGGAACAACACTGAGGAGTTGGGCAGTTGTCTGCATTTTCATTCACCTTTGTGGAGATGATGGGGGTTCCCTCAAGCATAGGATCCCCCAGGCTGGCTTGACCATTATAGGACGCTTGGGTGATGATTCGGAATCCATTAGTCTTAAAGTCTCCCTCATGATTTAATTATGTCCTTTAAAGGAACCATACTTCTGTATGGCCAAAGATTTAAGCTTGATAAGGTTCAGACCAGCCAGCTCTTTGAACTAGTTATTTAAACACAACCATTAAGTTCTTCATCTATAAAATAAGAGAATTTAGCTTTCCCAGCCCCCTTTGTCTGTGACTTTATGTTTTTATCCTTTAGATAAGGAGCATTTCACAAATTGCCTGATTTGTTCAGATTCTTGTTTGTATCAATTCCCCATCAACATATGAATTTCTTTTTCCACTGAATGGAGCTTTATATCTTCTGGGTTTAGTCTGAAGATCAATCAGTGCATAATAATAACCCCTCAATTACCCAACTAATGGAGACGAGGAAGTGTTTAAACAAAGCACCGTTTTATTCACTCTGGGATGCACTGCTGGGTGGCAGCAGTTTCCTCTCGCTGACTTTCCTCAGGTCAGTGTCTGAGGCCACCACCAGCCAGGCAGAATTTGGCCATAGCCTGAGGCTTTGCTGGCAGGGCAGAGTGGGTTCCACTTGTTCCACTGTGCACTGTTTACATTTCCTGATTATGATTGAAGTGCAGTTAGCAACTGTAGGTGGAGCCACGTGATGGGCTTGATTAGGTAGAGAAGAGACAAGGGTGCAGGGTGGGAAGGCGACGGGATCCTCCCTTGATGTTTGTTAGGTGGCTCGTTCTGTCCTGTGGATGAGCCTTGGACTTAGTATCTCAGAATATGACATTTACATGTTTTCTACTAACTTAATCATTGAGTTTCTGAGATAAGCCCTCAGGCAAGCCTTTGTAAGTCTGAGGCTATGCACAGGGACAGTCGGGCAAGAGAGGTGTAACTGTGAGAGGGAGGGAGAGGGGGTAGAACCTGGGGGATTCCTGAGAATCACTGCACAGCCAGCCTGCCCCACCCGTGAGCTCCACATTGTCTTATAAAATAAGGGGGCTGGGATGGAGAGATGGCTCAGCTGTCACGAGCACTTACTGCTCTTGCAGAAGGTCCTGGTTCAATTCCCAGCACCCATATGGGGACTCACAACTGTCTGTAACTCCATTTCCAGGGCATCCAATGCCCTCCTCTGACCTCAGTGGTCACTAGGGATGCACATGATCCAGAAACATACATGTAGGCAAAACGGTCATACACACAGTGTATAAATAATATTTAAAAATAAGATGAGGTTCATTGAACAAAGACAGCAAACGTTGACCTCTGGTGTCCACATTGTAATAAACATTAGCAGGTACATAAGAAAGACCACAGATACAAGCGTGCACACAAAAATAAATACAGTGATCTGTGAAAATGGATATATACTCAGCCATTGTATCACACTGAAAGTTCAAAGAGGTAGGCTGTGTAAGACTGGGCAAGATACAGAATTACATGTATGTAAATGTTCCTTGGTCTCTCAAGATGGGTGCATCTTGTTTTAAAGAATGCATTATACAGAAAGTCAGGCTTCGACTGCAGAGACTCTAATGAGAGATCTGTCTGTAGAGGTCTGAGCAGAATCAGGAAGCTGAGAGAACGGTGAGCTCTCTGGGGACAGCATGACTTGGGGGCACAAAGCTCCTCCTTGGGGAATCTTAGGGCAGGGGCTGAGGTAGGAGAGAACAACAGGGCATCAGCAGCAAGCTGGGCATCAGAGAGGCAGGGAGCACCTCCCTCCCAGAGAACTGAGCAGCGGGGAGGAGAACTGGGTTATCAGTCCATAAAGGGAGCTGATATGGCAGAGTGTGGATGGCACTTAGCACTTAGAATGGTCACCACAGAAAGGACAGCTGTCAATTAACAGTAGATTCAACTTCCAAACAGAATAAAGTACACCCCTGAATACACATGAATCCTTCTATTCTTGTGCGTGAGAATTTATTCTGCAGGCACTCGCAGATAGTGATTTCCACTCTGCCTTCCGCATCCCTTCAGGAGAGAGAGTTGTATATAATTGCTAAAAAGCCGAGACTAGCTCCAGAGATTTGTTTCCTTCTGTAAATCCTCATTTTATTCAAGAAGAGGAGATGCACTAGTGGTGTTGACATTTCCTTTAAAGCTGATGAAAGATATTTTAAATTAAGCATGAATCTTTGAAGACCTCCATAGCTCATTTTTAAAACATGACCCATTCTCTGAAGTGTGTGAACTGTGAGAAAGGAGTCTTTCTGCCTAAGCACTCAGTGTTTTCTTTTGAACGATTCATTACTAATGTAATTATTGGACTTGTTACAACTGATCACACACAGGATGATCTTTTTCTGTACATTTCTGTAATCCACATATCTCTGATGTGACATGGGTCCCCATCTGCTGACTGCCTCTGGTGGCCTTTATTGGTAAGCCACCAGAACCATCATCTCTGAGCAAGAGTTCTGTGTGAGGAACACACACACACACACACACACACACACACACACACACACACAGCCCTACAATAACTCTTAATGTATTTGTGAGTTCTAAAGATTTGGCAGTTGTGTTCAAGCTCCCAGGCCCTGTGAGGAAACGTGGAAGAGTTTGGTTACTGTCTCTGGAGAATCAGGGGTTCTCTCCAGACCAGAGAGTCACCTCAAGGTGCTCTCAGCTCTTGCCACAAGATAGATGTTTGTTGCACTGCTTGATCCTGGGCACTAAGAAGCCAAAGGAGACAGGTGCAAAGGGATGCAAGTTGAGTTTCCTGAGGGGCATTTGCAGGTCCACTGAGCAGGCACTGAGGTTTCTTTACAAGTTAACACCATAAGGTGAGACAGTGACCTCAAGGGTAGGGTTTATTCTAGACTACAGGTGTCTTTCCAGAACTTCTTGGAATCATTCTGACATTTTGAAGGGTATTTATTTTTGTTAGTGTATTTTGTAGAGTCTCAAAAATACATGCTGTTCAACCTTTTCAAGTAAGTACTCTTTTAAATGTCTTTGCACATCCTTTCAGCACTGCCCACTGCTCTGTCGGTGTAAACACCCGTCCTACCAAACAGACAAGTCACATGCCACAGTGTGTGCCCTGGACTCCAGTGTGACTTCACAGAAATATTGTAGCGTCATGTTTCCACAACAGAGAGAAACATTCTTTGTAGTTTTGTAACATTACAGTAAAACAAAAACAAATGGTGGGTGGGTGGGTGTGAAGAGCAGCATGTCTGCAGAGACTGGTTGACTGACTAGAATTTCAGGACTGCACAGATTGGAATGTTGCAGGTCCAGGGACTGAGCACCTATCGTGGGCCAGTTCTAGCCTCTGGAACAGCCATTTCTTGCCCTCCTCTGTGTTGGAACTAGCATCTTGTGATTTACAGATAGAAACCTACCTGGTGTGTGTGTGGGTAGATTTTAGCCTTTGTGGTTCTCCATGTGGCCTTTCTCCAGTGGGGCATCCTCCTCTGTTAAGTCCAAGCAAAGTTCCTCCAAGAAGCTTGCTTTTGCCTGGGAAAACTGGTCCCTTTTAGAACCACCACCACACTGCAGAGATCTGTTGAGTGTTTGTTACTTTGATTGTGACTTTTTTGCACATCTGCCTTTCCTAACTGCTGTTATCTAGAAAGACCAGAATTAATCATGTTTACTTCCATTGACTAGAACTGTCAAAGTAAGGAGATGCTAAGAGAGAGGTTGTGGAAAGCAGAGAGGCTGTACAAGTAGACATTTAAAGAGCTGTTGATAGGAAACGCACTTTGTTTAGATTTGCACGCTCTCATGAGCTTAAAGTAGCCTCCCAGGACCTTGACCTGTTCACAGGATCTTTACATGTTCACAGGATCTTGACGTGTTTACAGGACCTTATGTGTTTACAGGACCTTATGTGTTTACAGGACCTTATGTGTTTACAGGACCTTATGTGTTTACAGGACCTTATGTGTTTACAGGACCTTGACTCGCTTATAGGATCTTTAGGTGTTCACATGTGTACAGGATTGTTGTGTGTTTTCAGGACTCGTGGCTGACACTTGACACTGTTTCTTTGGATAGTTTAGTGTTGTTAGTGAATGGCTTGGGAAAACAGATCCAGCACTTGAGAAAGGTGTGTTGAGAGTAGCATTTCAACACACAGAACCGACAGTTTCCACTGTGCAGTTAGGACTCAAAGTCCATATATCCAGAAATGAACTGGACTCTAGAAGGATTTCCGGCAGATAAAAGTCCCGGCATTCCTCAGGAACTTGTGAAATGGGAGTCATTGCCCTTGCCTCTGGCAGAGGGGAAGTCTGGCTCACCATTGACTATACCTGTGGCAGCGGCTATCAGCATATCAAAGCCCACGCTGGCCTCCTGGCTCCTACACACTCTATTCACAAGGGCCCATTATACATTTCAAAGCCCTCTCACTGCTGTAGGCCCTGTGGTGAGTGGCGAGCCCTGCCATGGCTTTTCAGCCATAATTTTCTTCATTCCCAATACTGATAAAAATAGATTTAATTAGACATGTGCAAGGGATCTAATTTTGGTTCCGGTTCTGTATTCTACGACTCAATAAGACTTGGCAATATTTTTTAATATGCTGACAAATTCAGAGTAAAAAGAGAAGTGATGAGAAGAAGTACACAAAGGTCTGCATGTGCTCGTGTTAATAACTGCAGGTAGCGCTCTCTCTCTCTCTCTCTCTCTCTCTCTCTCTCTCTGTGCGTGCGTGTGTGTGTGTGTGTGTGTGTGTGTGTGTGTGTGTCTGTGTGTATACACAAAGGTCTGCATGTGCACGTGTTAATAACTGCAGGTAGCTCTCATTCTCTCTCTCTCTCTCTGTGCTTGTGTGTGTGTGTGTGTCTGTGTGTGTGTGAATGGACTTTACCACAGAGAACAAGAGTTGTGTTCTTGAAGCATTTGCAGAAACAGCCCCTGGGCAGAGATGTTGAGGCCATTAGCACTAATGAAAAGAATCACAAGAGACTCTGAGATGGCTTCTGTTTGCTTGTGGCAGCCCCACTTGACATCAACTGGGTGGGGCTTTTGGGTTCTCTTTTTGTTTTTGTTGTTGTTTTTTGTTTTTTCTTTTTCCATAGTTTTGCTTCTGTGCTTGTAGGCTCATGTTCCCATTTCCTGGCAGCTAAGCTTTTAACAATGACACATTTCATACCTGCCTGTCACTTCATGGCTTTATTACATGCCTCCATTCCTCTCTCTTTCCCTCCCTCCCTCCCTCCCTCCCTCCCTCCCTCCCTCCCTCCCTCCCTCCCCAGGGTTTTGTTGTGTACTCCATTACTTTCAGCTCACAGACCACAGCCCATCCTCCCACTCCCCCACCCCTATCCCCCAGTGCTGGAATTATAGGCAGGAGCCATTGCTGGGCTCATCCTGATGTTGGATGGTCACATAGGTCACACTAGTGCTCCGGTTGTAGTAAAGGTGTTGAAATAAAACTACAGTCAATTTGTTGCTGACTGACGTTTTTGAAGGGTTTATTTTTATTGATGTGTATGTTTGTGTGTGTGTGCATACATGTGTACAACTCTCCTTCAGCTCCTGAAGATCCTAGTCTTTTGCAAGAGCAGCAGCCAGTGCTGTTAACCACTGAGCCATCTTGCCAGCTTCCCCCCCCCCCCAGAAGGGTGCCCTTATACTTGACTTTGAGAGTGTTAAACAAGAAAACCAGATGGAGGAAAATAACTTTTAAGAGAGCAAGTGGCACCTCAATATATGTTTTATTAGAGAAAGATACTGGCTCCTTGAAGTTGCTGATTATAGTAAAGGCCCCGGGGAGGAAAGGGAGTTGGTTATGCGTATAGAAGCAGTAATGGGAGAGCTGTGTTGGCTACATGTCACCCTGGCGAGATGGTTTGGGGGACCAGATTTTCTCTTCTGTGTGTGCAGATGGAAGCACAGGATGCTTCACAGAGGTCAGCTCTGGACATGCTCGTGAGTGGGCTGATGCACTTCTGTGTGCTGGTCTGGAGTTTCTGACCTGACCCTTCTGCCCTCACATCCCTGGACCAATTGCAGCCGAGATGCCTCGTAGTGATTCTGCTGGAGTGGCCTGTTGTGATCTGTGAGCAGCTTCTTTCTCCGTGCTTGATGGCAGCAGGTAGTACTTGGCTTTGCTAGGAGCCTGGCTGTCTTTCTGTCTGTCATTGGCCCTCAGACTCACTACTTTTTAAACTGAGACTGTCGCTGGACCTAGAAAGGATTTTTGTTTTCCCCAAAGTCATTTTTCCTAGACCCTAGCAGCAATGCTGACACATGTACAGAGGCCCCCGTTTCCTTTAACATCTGTTAAACGTTCATTTTATTTTTACATGTATGAGTGTTTTGCCTGCATGTATGACTGTGTGCCACATGTGTGCTTGGTACTAAAGGGCATTGGATCCCCTGGTACTGGAGTTACAGACAGTTGTGATTCAGCATGTGGGTGCTGGGAACTGAACCCAAGTTCTCTATAAGGGCAGGTAGTGCTCACAACCCCTGAGCTGTCTGTCCAGCTCGTAACTGCTGAGCCGTCTGTCTAGCCAGGAGAAACACTTATCTCCTAACTCCAGGAAACGTGTCTCGTGTGAACAGAGGCAGACGTTGGATTCTAGCTGGTCCGTTTACAGTCTGGTTCCAGAGACCGTCCTAGGCAAAGGCTGGCGTGAAGTGGGCAAGGTTTGTGGCTCCCAGTGAAAAGCACACTGGCTCATGGAGAGTCTGGCGTGGTGTCTGGGATGGCTGTTGGGGGGAAAAGCTAGACACTGGCCCTATCACTTGATAAAATTATAGCAAACTGTGCTTCAGCAGTGTTGTTAGTGAAACAATCTGCTTATTGGACGTATAATACCAGAGGGTAAAGGACCACAGGTGATGCCGAGAAGTGAAGGAGTAATAAAGAAAGCATCAAGTGTGGGACCCACCCTGGGCTCTGGATGAAGAAGCTACATGCCCAGTGTGTTGGGAGTCATAGCGGTCCACACTGTCAACCATGGGATTCCAGGCTCAATGCGAACATTTACTTCAGAATAATAAGTTCCTTGGCAGGAGGTGTTTCCTCTTGGGAGCAGAGAATGAGTACCCCTTGCTCAGGACAGGACTTTCTGTTCTAATCGGAGGCTTGTTGTAGGACTATGGTTACCATGCCGGCTACCACCTTGTGTGACCATGCCAGCCAGCCCCCTTGTGTGACCATGCCAGCCAGCCCCCTTGTGTTGCAGCGTAAGTTGCCGATCAACTGCTTTTGTGCGTCCGAGCTGACACCCCACCTCATCTAGAAACAAACAGAAGTGCTCTAAGGAGCCAGTCAGAAGTTCAAGCTGACATTTAGAAATTATAAGCCCAGAGACTTCATGACAAGTCGTGCTGTCATTTTAAATTCCAGCTTTCCTACCTAGAGACAGGACAAAGGAGCAGGGCTGATGGCCATTAGCCTTGTATCAGCTGGTGTGCTCTGGCGAGCCGAGCGGTTGGCCCTCGGGTCTGAGATGTGCACAAGCTACCTTTCCCTGGATCATGATGTCCTGGGTGGTCAGCAGCTGTGAGGGAGGGGCAGCACGGCCAATGCATGCAGCAAACACGTTATTAGTTATTAGTTAAGTGAAAAAAAATATTTTTGCTGTTATGTGATTGATTTGAACGAGCTGATGAATTAAAATGCATAGAGAGTTTTACTTCTCAAATTACAGTTCTCTGTTTACACAAGGACAGCTAAGCAACATTTTACCATCTGGAAAGGTCGACCATACAGAGCGTGTGTACTGAGTGGGCTGAAGAGGTGGCTCAGCCGTGAGCCCTCGTCCTGTTAAACCCAAGGAACTGAATTCCATCCCTATAACCATCATTTAAAAAAAAACATCATGGTGTGGTGATTTGTAATCCCAGCCCTGGGGAGACGGGCAGGTCGATTTGGGTCCGTGGTGCTGCAGGCCGGCCATCCCTGTCCACTTGGCAAGCTTCAGGCCAGTGAGAGACCCTGTCTCACAACCAAGCCAGACAGCAGCTGAGGAAGGACATTCTGGGCTGACCTCTTGGCCTACCCCCCATCCCCACCCCCCACACAGAGGTGCTGAAGAGTACAGCGCCCCCCCCCCCCCCCATGTCTCCTAGCTTATAACTTTCCCGGCTCAAGTGTGTCTACTATTTTCTCGATAGGTTTTGTTTTCCTACAGTGTCAGGAAATCAGCCTTTATACTGTAGCTCTCACACTAGAGAGCTTAGTCTCTCCTGTGACTCCAGAGTCCTTGGATTAATGTTGCATCGATGTGTGATTAGATGAAATTACTGGTGAAAGAAATAAGTTTCCATCACTTACTGGTTTTAGAGTACATGCTGGCATCTGGCCTTTAAATTCCTGAATATAGAAAAATCAATTGAATTAAAATTCTTGACTGCAAGTGGCAGAAATATTCTAGAAATAATTTCCCCCTGGTAGCTAAACCTGTGGTCCTGTGGACAGACAGCTGCTGTGCCCACTCTCCCACTAAACCTGTGGTCCTGTGGACAGACAGCTGCTGTGCCCACTCTCCCACTTTCCCTTCACTCGGGACGTGTGGCCTCCGCTTTTACTCCAGGCTGCATTGAAACTCATCTCACTTTCCCTAGTCAGTTATAAAATGTGGACACCTGTTTAAGTACATACACACATACATCATACACACATACATATACAAGCATACACGCATGCATGCATATGTTCATATGCGTGGGCTTGTTGCAGGACTAAAATGAAAGGGATCGTTTGTTGATTCTGGTTTCAAGCAGATATTACAATTATATGGAACACAGTGGAGCCACAGTCCTGGGTACAGTGGCAACATGGCTGCCTGGAGTGTCAGCTGAGAAGGAAAAAATTTTTTTTTAAAAACTGAAAAGAAAATATTTTTATATACTATATTCTGATGATGGCTTCCCCTCCCTCATTTCCTCCCCACCTTCCCGTCCATCCAGCTTGAGAAGGGGAGCTTATGCTTATCTAGTTTACTGTTGAGCTGGGGCAGGGGGGAACCAATATCCTTGTAGAGGTTAGCTCCAGTTACCTCACCAGCACCTGTGTTTAGAATTTAACGCTATGATTGCTGGCCATGTCCCATGTGCCTTTGGTCTGGAAACCTGACTAGGGCATTAAGGAAATGGAGAGATGGCAGACACACACATAGACAAGCTGGGCTCAGGTGGACTGTGCACACTCTTGTTGGAGTGGCACCAACTACCACAGCAAACCAGGACCTTGGTGTGTTTACTCCGCACAGCAGGAGGGAGAGGTCAGCTGGTCTCAGTAATGTCCACAGGGAAGCAGTCTCAGGCTTTAAACATCACGGGGAAGAGGAACCTGCAGTTGCTAGTTTTCACAAACACTGATTATTTGTTCTTAAACACTTGTAGTTGCTCAGAGTCTGTAGTTTAAGGCAGGGAGTGTCTGTAAACACTCATCCTTGGATCAGAGGAAGGCTTTGCCATGCATTTTTTAAGGGTCTGAGGCACTGGCCCTTGACACAGGGCTGTGCCCTTGTCAACAACACACACTCACGCAGGGTTCCCTCCGCTTCCTCTGGTTGCTGTCTTGAATTTCCAAACAACCTTGTTTGAGTGTTTTGTATGCACCACCAGATAGCCCAGTAGGGTACCTGCCTGGAACAGGAACCCTGTGCTTCCTGCCACCCCAGGATCTCCGTGTAGGATGAGCCTGGTAACCCCTTATGCCCCTGGCCAAGTGTGGGGTGGATACACTGGGGCTACAGTCTGCACACCCACCAGTGAATGGTACCCTGGAGCATTACAACAGTGAAGTCAAATAAAATTTAGAAGCAACAGGGCTTGCCAGTAGAGACAACCAAAAAAGAAGTTGTTTCTGCTTTTAAGACAACATTTTCATTTTGCACTGGGCCCCATGAATTATATGCCTTAGAAAATATAACTGACCTGGCCTTCTGAGTGCCTGGAATCCTTTAGGGCCCCATCAGGACCTCCGTGCTTGGGTAATCGTGGTGTCTATGAAGTCCTTGGTGGGAGAAGTAGAGTAGGCTTTGGGGTAAGATTAAGTGAAGCATGAGGAAGTATAACAGCACCTGAAGAAATCGCCCAGTAAATACATTTATTGAATCATAATTACCCCACAGCTAAGTCTGAATCTTACATAGCAGTAATTTTTAAAAAGGCTTTAAGAAGAAAGGTTGGATTTTGTGGTAACTGGGGTGAGCTCTTTGCATGTCGGAGAACAGGGAGCAGCTGTTAAATGTTGACCAGACGAAGTCAAAAGGAGAAAAAGATGGGCGGGATCACTTCTAAAATGTTTACTGAAAACGTATTGTGTGGATTTTGCTGTTCACTCCTAAGATGAGGCTTTTCCTTTCCCAAAGTACCGAGAGGTGCTTTCCACCTCCTCTTGGAGCCCAAATGAACCCCTTTCCCATGGCTCAGGGCCATCCACACTTGGCTGGCTTCTCGGCCAGGCTGCAGCAGAAAGGCTTAACAACAAAGCCAGGCGATCTCCCGCCCTGGGCTGGGCATTTGGTTGTGAGATCTGTTGGGACTTTGAGAATGCAGCCATGAGGCATGCTGGGGGCAGCTGCCATATTGGCTCTTCCCAGTATCTTGGGAAGCTATTGGCAGTGAGTGACTACCATTCTTTGACTCCCTGGGGAATTGAATTAATGGTTCCCACAGGGATAGAATATTTACCAGAACTTGACAGTTGTGAATACATGTTTAGGATTATTCAGATTTGGGTATATATATATCCTTTTAATTGTAAAATGGAGATAACGATCCTTACCTTACAAAGTAAGAGTAGATTAAATTAGGAAAGAGGTGTAAGATGATAGAATCTTGTTTAAATATTTGTATTTATTTGTGAAATAAAGTATTCTTTATACTAATGACCATGGCTATGATATCTAAACAAGATACATAACATGACTCACATGCTGTTTCTGCTTAAATATTCATTTACTTTTTGTTAATATGCTGTAAACATTTCTAGGTGGTGTTAGCTACATTGATAGCTGTGTAGATAACATTATTGTCCAGCCCGCAAACACAAGTTCTACCCCTGGGATCTGACCCCTGGTGATGCTCACTCCGTGTTCCATCTCTGTAAGATTGGTTTTCCAGTTTCCTGTGACTGATTCAGGTTGGCCAGGACTTGTTCTTAGTATCCAGCTTGTTTTACGTAGCGTGATATTTTCGGGGTTCAGCCATGTTGTAGCATGCATCAGAATTTCGTTCCTTTTTAATGACTGAATAATATTCAGATATGTGTGCACATTTTACTAATTGATCCATTGATTGACAACTTATTGGTTTCCACCTATTGGCTCGTGTGGATGCCAATGTTCTGAGCACTGCTGTGTGCGTGTTTATGTGAGTTCCTTCTCTCAGCATCTTCAGACACACACCTACAAGTGTGGGATCATATGGTATTTCTGTCTTTACCTTTTTGAGGACCCACTAAGCAAAATGGCTATATCATTGTGCATTCCTGTTATGCACCACAGCTCCAGTTTCTTCCTAACCCTTGCCTACACCTGTAGTCTCCTTACTTTAAAAAGTAAAACAAATCAATAGCTATCCCAGAAAGTCAGGGACTGGTTTCATTGTGGCCTCTTTTCTTGGGCTTATTGGTTGTGTGTGTGTGTGTGTGTGTGTGTTGTGGAGAAGTGATTTTTTTTTCTTTTGTGCCTGGACTATTGGTGTTGTATCTAAGAAAAACACTGCCAAATCCATCACCAAGAAGGCTTCTCTTAAATTTTTCTTCTAAGAGTTTTATAATTTCGTGATTAAGTCTTATAATTAGGAATTTGAATGAAGTTGGGCATTTCTCTAATACCATGTTATTTGGTTTGTACATGCTCAGCCCAGGGTGTGGCATTATTAGAAGGTGTGGCCTTGTTGGAGGAAGTGTTTCACTGTAGGCGTGGGCTTTAAGACCATCATCCTAGCTGTCTGGAAGCCTGTCTTTCACTAGCAGCCTTCAGATGAAGATGTAGAACTCTCAGCTCCTCCTGCACCATGCCTGCCTGGATGCTGCCATGCTCCTGCCTTGTTGATAATGGACTGAACCCCAATTAAATATTTGCCTTTATAAGAGTTTCCTTGGTCATGGTGTTTGTTCACAGCAAACCCTAACTAAGACATACCATATGGAGAAAGTACCTCAAAACTTTTGGTGTTGTATCTAAGGAAAATAAAAGATTACTCAATTCAATACCATGAAGGTTTCTAAGAGTTTCATAATTTTATGCTTAGGTCTTACAATTAGGACTTTGACTCACTTTGAAGAACCTTCTGCATATGGGATCAGGAGGAGTCTGACTTTATTCTTTTGCATGGTAGTATCTACTTCCCTAAAACCATGTGTTGCAAAGATTGCCTTTCTCCATAGATGGATGAACGCAGTCCTCTACGTGGGGCAGGGATTGACTTCTGATTTTTCTGGTTTGTTTGTTTTTTTCTCCATTAGTCCTATGACACTGTTTTGATTCTTACAGCTTTGAAACCAAGTTCTGAAATCAGGAAGGTGGGGGCTTTCAACTTTGGTTTTTTTTGTTTTTTTTTTTTTCCCCATGATCATTTTTACTACTCAGGGTCATGAGAGATTTCATACAAGTTTTAGTGTAGGTTTTGTTCTGTCTACTTTTAGTAAATATTTATTTAATTTTTCTTAAAGATTAAAAGAGTTGCAGAGACTAATAACTCCAGAGTGCTGAGCCACACATGATCCATCAGAGTCATGTCCCCTTCCGAGGCTCAGGACCGACCAAGGAAGATGGGATGGGAAGAGCGTGTGAGCCATAAACCAGGGAGGACTGGGTTGCAGGACCGAGTCAGGAGTTCATGACACTTGTTACCTGCACAGGATCAAACCAGTTGAGATTCCATCATAGAGTTGGAGCAGAGGGAGGGGGCTAGGAGGGGTTTGTGTGCTCTAGCCCCCAGCTGAGAAGCTATGAAAAGTTGTTTGTTTCTAGGGGAGAAACAGTCAGATTTTTCTAATGGTGTGGCTCCTTGTAGGTTGGCCACACTCCTGTGGGTGTTCCCACACCCACAAATATATAGACAGTATACTTTGGAGTGAATGAGTCGGCTATTAAATGAATTAAAAAACCCAACATAAAGTTGAGGAGTAGGGAGGTGGGGGTGGGTCTGGAAGGAGTTGGTGGTGACTATAAGAATATTATATGAAATTCTCAGAGTTTTATTACGTATTATTTAATACGTTAGTGCTAGGATCCACCTTAAGGTTGTAATGTGCTACTCATATGCCTGTACCCAACATATTGAGCTCAGCTGTAATGAATGATTTCTAAGTTTACAGCAAGGCTGCTCTAGGATGTGGTTGATCTCCTCACTGTAGGGATACCCGATCATTTTGAAGCCGTATCAATGTAGCGACACTGTCCCATAACAGTTACAAGTGCCCTTGAGAAGCCGTTTAGAGTCACACACCTTTGAGACCCTGCTCTGCTGTTTGCTGCTTACACTGTTGACATGTGCGGCTTCAGGCAAGCTCCCCTTCTCTCGGGTTCATTTTCCGATGTTCGTTTCCTGTCTGTCCTGCAACTTGGATTGAATTTGATTTTCACTGTGACCTTTGGGTTCCCTGCCTGGCCACTGTTAGCTACTGCTTTGTTGTATTGTCTGCTCGGGCCTCTCCCATTCAGGTTTCTGTTTTAATTCTTTTTCAAGCCTGCCTTGGTGTTTGCTAGGCTGCTTCTCAGTAAGTTCTTTTGGTTTCTTCATCTTCTTCCACATTTAAACACGGTTGTTTTAAACTTCTGGTTAGTTGAATTAAATTAATTTTCCCATTTATATCATTGCCCTGGGTGATGGCTGACCTTTCCACCCTCTGTTCCTGGACTTTCTGACTCCTGCTTTATTCAGGTAGATCACACCAAGCACAGAGCCCTGGCGCTATTTGAGGTGACTCCTCCTGGGCTGAGTCTTGGGCTCTGTACCACCCCTCCCCTGAGAGCTCCTTCAGCTCCAGCCCCTGTCTACCTTTCTGCTCATTTCTTCATTATTCCTCGCTCTTGTACATTTTACTTCATTGGATATAACTCAGAACATGGCTTAAACTTATTTTTATATAGACTCTCTATTCTTGGTTTTGAGATTGAGAGATTTGAAGTTTAAGATTTAAGAAATTTTGAGATTTAAGTCTTGGCCCTGTGCACGGTTTTCACATATGTTGACTGGAAGCCTCTGCGCATGCTTAGACACAGACATAGACATTAACATATCCCTAAGATGTCTTTAGGATCTGTGATTAAACAATTCCTCTTTTGTTCACACGTAGTACGCGGTAACTAGCTGATAAATGAGGGATAAATGAGAGAGGTCTCATGCCCCAGTCTCTGTTTTGAAGTTAAAAGCAGTGACACATCCTTCAGCTCTCTGGTAGCTTGCATGATACTTCCGTTCTCTGCTTTGTTTCATTTTAAACAAATGATACCCAGATACTAATTAATTAAAGTGGATCAAAGGAGGGAGAATATCCAGAAAGCCCAACACCTGGTGTTTAAAATTGGACCGTATATCAGCAAGAAAGGTCAATATCAATAAGCCACCAGCAGCTACTCCTAGATGGAACTAGCAGACACCCCCAGGGACACTTGTGAAGGGAGAGAGCAGTCCATTTGTGCTCTCCCACTTAACTGGAATCCTTATCGTCATAAGCAGACTCTGATAAAAGATCGCCAACTAAGTGGTTTGCTTTCTCTTGGCTCCCAAGGCTTCTTTAATTTCCTTATAAACACGGAGATAATCTCACTTAAATGAAGTGCCTTCTTGTGTTTGTCAGAGCCTGCGTTCTTGCTTTTCAGCTTTGAAGGGTTAACACTGACTCTGGATGAACATCTGCCGGCCCCATATTGACACAGGAATAAATTATTCATCGAGTAGTATTTGGGAATTTTAAAAGCTCTGTGATGAATTCTATGAAACTATATTGTGTCTCTGACATCCTCAGGCCTCATTATTTTGTCGTCAATTATTCACAAAAGCCACCCTCCTCTCGGGGCACCCGCCTCCCAACACGTACATGGAATTCTCGGGGTCAGGCAGGTACATAGTTGAAATGGAGGAGCCTGTGTTAAGACTCCATCTTATTTTTCTTTGGGTGCTATTTCTCTTGTGGGGAGGATTCCAAAGCTCTTTCTCTGTTGGCTGTGTGTGTGTGTGTGTGTGTGTGTGCGCGCGTGTGTGCGCATGCTTCTGTCTGTGGAACACACATCTCGGGCTGTGTTCCTTTTGTACAGTGCAGCCAGTCTTTCCTCAGTCGCTCTGAAGAAAAGCTGCTTCAGGGATTTTTCAGCCTGCACTTGCTATAAAAAGATTTGCTGGGTTTCATTTGAGTGCAGAGTGGCATCCTAAGATCTAGAGGCAAGCAGAGGGCTTCCCTGGGTGTGGCTAGAAGCAGTTTTCGTTTGTATGCCAATGGGGCATTGACTCCTGCCTTCTGCCTCTGGTTGCGTTATCCATAACTAGGGGATTCTTGAACATGTGTTTGTGTGTGCTTCTGTGTGCAGTACCCGTCTCTGTAGCAATCAGGTGGAGCCTGTGATGAAGAAGTTACTACAACAGCAGTATAGTGTCATCTTGCCCAAGGATAGAGTGCAGGGCCTTGTGCATGCTTCACCAGCACCGCTCAGTCACACCCCAACCCCCACCCATGTACTGTACAGCTCAAAACCAACATATTACCTATCATATCTTACTCCTGACCTCAAAACTACTTCATCAAAGCAAAAACTTTTCATTTCTATGATTAGCACCAAAGCAAATTTTTTGGAAATGTGTAGTAGGAAAAGAATTTGTGTAGCTCTGAGAAAAGTATACTTCTCTGAAGTGCTGCCTCCCCTAGGACTGCTCTACAGCATTTTTCATGCTGTTTTATGTGCAGAACATGAGGGGAGAGACCAAGAGTGGGGAGAGATGATGGACCTCTCTCTTTCTAGTGCTCTGTCCCTCTAGGAGAGGCCCAGCATCCTGGGCTGCTGCTGTCACCTCATCTACAGTGTCTAGTTAATGCCTTGTGAGAGTTATATATAACACTGCACTGGGACTGGCCATGCACTGCTCTGGGACATGCCATGCACTGCACTGGCACTGTCCGTACACTGCACCAGCACTGGCCATGGACTCCTCGAGACAAGCTATGCACTGCTCTGGAACAGGCCGTGCACTGCTCTGGGACTGGCCATCCATTCCTCTGGGACTGGCCATGGACTCCTCTGGGACTGGCCATGGACTCCTCTGGGACAGGCCGTGCACTGCTCTGGGACTGGCTATATACTTTTTAGGTTGCCATTTTGCTGAAGTAAATTCTAATGTGTTTTTAGGTTATGGTGAGAAATGATCAATTTTCATATTTTACACCACAATGACATAGAATCTCATAACTGCTTACATTTTGAAGTAAACATTTACAGAACACTTTAGCTTATGTGATCTGTCTCTCCAGGGCTGGAAGATGTGGCAGAGATTGATGCTATTTCACAGAGGAGGTTGTAGGTTGTAGGTGGGAACTCCACCCTCTGTGGTCTCATCTGTGTGTTCTGTGACTCCACTGTTCCTCATGCTGATGGCAGATGGATGGGCGTTTGTTCAGTCTTGATAATGGACATAGATTATGTCCCCATCTGCCTGGTAGAAAATCAGTGACTACACTGAGCAGTGTCCATTTAAAGTATTAAATCACATCAAAACTTATGACATTTAAAGTGCTTTTACAATTTAGTTAAGATAACAATTTAATCTGTTTCCATGTAATTACAGAGGTTCTGAGTCATTTTAATTTAGCAGGCCGGAAAAATATGACCTCTGGCTACATGGCCTTTTCTGGCTACATGGCCTTTTCATCGCATTTCACGAGTGTGTGTGTGTGTGTGTGTGTGTGTGTGTTGAACTTGAAGAGGGTTCATTGCTTTCTGTTCTGCTTTTCCAAGGGCTCCAGTGGTCCCTGTGGCAGCCCCAGACCCCTCCTTCCATCTGCTGACAGCACTCAGAGTTTCCACGTGACAGAGCAGCAAACTACTGCTTCTGTTTTCCGTGTCAGGGCACACCATGTGTGTCACTTGAGTCGTTCTTGTGAGCACTTAGTTCGTCAGTGATTATGCACAGGACCCACTTCAGCTTGAGCTGGGAAGGAAAGGTCAGACAGGAAAGCATGGGGGTGCCTCTCCTAGGAGTGAGCACCAGGGAATCACACTGGAGAGACACTGCTGCCCCTGTCCCCCATCCTCCCACATGTCACTTTGACTTCTATTTGGTATGTTTGAAGAGCCTGACATTTTGTTTTCCTGTATTCATTTGATCAGGGAGTGTGGGATCAGAAGCCATCGATCAGTTGGCAGTAATCTGTACTTCTCGAGTGGCATCTGGTTGTGAGTGAAAGGTCTGAGTGTTTGCAAACCAGCCCTCTAATAGTGGGGTCCATCTACTGTGGGAGAGCCTGTCCTCTTCTGCCTCAACTGTGAGGGAGTCGATCATCATGGGTACAGGAAAGCCTTGCCTCCTCTCAGGCGAGAGGTCACTCTAAGGATGTTCAAAACTGTGTTTTCTTGAGCTCCATTTCTCCACACAGTAGACTTGGAAAACTCCATGGCCTTTACAGAGTTAACCTCAGGAGGCCTTCTAAGTGAGCTTGCACTAATGTCCTGAAAGTCCAGGACAGCAGCTGTCCCTGCAGCCTCTCGGCCACACCCTGCCTCTCAAGGCTGAACAGCACAGGGAAGGCCCCAAGAGCCATAGCACCCACGTAAGACATGTCTGTGGGTCTGGGGGTGTCGCTCCTAATGTTCTCCAGAATAATGGCTGTTTTCTATAAAGCATTTTACCTTCGGGACAACCACGGGTCACAGCCCTCAAGCACCAGGTAGACTGAGGCCAAGGTGCAGATTTACAAGGCTCTGGAGCGATGGGGAAGAGGTCTGCCTCTCCTGTGTGTGACTGATGAGTGATTGATAGCACTCTGGTGGTCTGAGGGAAGATGCCAAGACGGCTGCTTTTCTTCTTGCTGAGCTTCTGACTGGGCCTTACCTGCCCTGAGTGGGCTGGAGAGAGATCAGTGAGGGTGCATGGGCCTCGAGGCACAGTGTGCATCTACACTACACCGTTTCTCGTGCCTGAGGTGAGCGTGACGTTAAATGAGGTGCGTCCTGAGTGGAGGAGGACGTGAGAGGGCACTTGGACTGAAGAGGAAGCAGCAGTTGCTCTTACCAGATTTTCCTTCACCTTCTGTTCCAGCCACCTGCTACGTTTTCACTTCCCGGGTCCCTGTCTGGCTCTTTTCTGTTTTTCTTTTTCTCCTTTGCTACCATGCCACAGAGTGTGCTTGTCCCCGTTGTGCCATGCAGTGTGCTTGGGTGCATGTCCCTTCCCCTCTTGGTCTGCTCATCATCCTAGCACTTTTGCTTCCTCCTTTCCCTCCTCATCCTCCTGTTACCCCAGTACTCGGGTGCTCCCACTTTGTGTTAACAGACTGCTCAGAAGTGCTCCCGGTACACAAAGGATGGTCTGCAAGTTCTCCTTGCTGACAGCAAGAGCTGCTGTCAGCTTCCTGCCATAGCAGGTGGCAGCCATGGCCCACTGTCAGCCTACTTGGATCTACTGTTCGCAAAATCTGGCAAGAGTGTGTAACTGCTGTCGGTCTCCCCCACAACCCCCTACCCTATCTCTAGTAAACAGAAAGTAGCTTCAGTGTTCAGACAAGCTCGGAGCAGGCCATGTCTTTCTCCACAGTCGTTTGAGTTGTGTCTCCATTCTGCCAGGACACATGAGAGTGGGGGTGCACATGCGCAGAAGGCTGAACCATAAAACACTGCGGAGATTGCACGCCCTGCGAAGACCGGACGCCCTGAGCTGTACTTCGTGGCCTAGGACTGTCTGCTTGCTCTTCTGAACCTCATGCTCTGTGGAATGGGCTACTGCTAGCTACTGCCAGAGAGTTCTAGAGATTAATAGAGACCACCGGCCACAGCCTGTTTGAGGCCACCCCTGATATTTACTATCTTTTACTTTCTTTTTTTTTTCCACACAAATTACTTGACCACGAGCTCCTACCCTGAAGATTAAATAAGGACCCAGATGCCTGTGAGAAATAATTTACCTCTGAATGGCAACCTTTTTCTAAGGAAGGTTTTAATACTGAATGAGTTCCCCTTTGTTTTAAATATTTGAGTATGATCTCCTTTGAGATGAAGAGGACAGACCGTGCGACTTCTGCAGATCTTAAGACCCTGTGGTTTCATGGTTCCTGTCTGGGTTTGGGGTTCTGGTCTCTATAGAGTGTTTGAAGAAGGAGCTTGTCTTAGTTCCCTGAGAAGCGTTCCTCGTTTGCGAAACCAGACAGTCATGCTTTTGTGATGATGTTTCCTCTTAAAAATAAAAACAACCAAAGATGAGTTTCTTTGCCAAACTCTCAAAGTAGTTTTGCCTAAGGCACAGCAGATCCATAAAAGGTCACTGCAGACCCAGTGGCCACCAGCCTTTTGTGCTTCCGAGGATAGGGCCAAGGGAAACTGAGAGCGGGCGCGGTGGCCTGGGAAGGAGGGGGACCTGGTTCAAGCATTCCATAGTCCCAAGTGCTGGAAAGGGACTTTGGGGTTGAGTATTAACAATTTGGCAGGGACATTTTTTTTTTTTCTTCTGTCCTGTGAGGTTTTATTTTGGGACCTACCTTTGAAAGTCCTGCTAACTAGATCTTTATTGGCTGTAGTTTGACATTTTCCTTTGTGGTTCCAAATATTTGTGGCTTTTGTGGGTTTTTCTTTTTAATTTTAGTTCCTGCAATATTAAGACCAGCTGGTTAAAGTTATTTATTTTGATACAGAAAGGTATTATGACTAAACCACGCTGAATAAAACTTGAGTCAGGGAGGTAACTGGTTGCGGGGAGAATGAAGGAACTTCATGTCAAAAGAGAGTTTACACCCATGTCTGTTGCTCTGAGAGTGTGTGTGAGGAGCTGCTGTAGGCGGCTCCATCTTGGAAGGCTCTTCTCTCCCCCCCCCCCCCCCCCCCCCGGCCCCTTTAGTTTCTCCTGGGCTTCAGGTACATTCAGGGAATGTAGTGGATACAACTGGTGCTGATGCAGGGAAGTGCAGCATGTTAGTCTTTCATTTGCTTATTCTCCTTCCTCTCCTAGTTCATTGGAGAATGACCTACTCTCTGGCTGCTTCAGAGCACGGAGTCAGGGCAGCAGCTTTGGGGATAAGAGGAAGAGAGGTCAGGGAGGCCATGTTCCCTCCCCACCGTGAAACTTCCCTGCCCCTGTGCCAGACTGTCTTGGTATGTGTTATAGAATTAGGGCAGGGGCTGGAGTGATGGCTCAGTGGTTGAGAGCACTGGGTGTTCTTCCAGAGGACCCAGGTTCAATTCCCAGCACCCACATGGTGGCTCACAACTGTCTTTGACTCCAGTTCCAGGAGATGCTGTCCTCTTCAAGCCCCTGTGGGTATCAGGCATGTGGTACACACAAACATGCAGAGAAACACTCACATGGACGAAGCAAATAAAAGAATTTTTAAAACAATTTGTGTGATTATCAAGTAATTATTGATACTGAGGAATCAATGGAACACCCACATGACTGTTGTAACGGTTTTAACCTCTAATACAAACCATCAGAAGTCTGTTATTTTTAGCTGTATTTCCAGCGTGCCAGGGCATTCCTGCAAGCTCCTTGATGCTTTCAGGCTCTTGGGTCTAGCTAAGTATCAGCTGAAAGGTTTTTGCGAGGTCTTTTTTCATTTCCCATGTCACTTTTTTCAAGCATATTAAAAAAAAAAAAAAAAAAACTCAGTATGAGAATCTCTGAGTCAGACATGTCAGTCTTTCCTTTGTTATTCTCCTTCCTCTCCTAGTTCATAGAAGAATGACCTGCTGTCTGGCTGCTTCAAAGCATGGAGTCAGGGCAGCAGCTTTGGAGATGAGAGGAAGAGAGGTCAGGGAGGCCATGTTCCCTCCCTACCGTGAAACTTCCCTGCCCCTGTGCCAGACTGTCTTGGTATGTGTTATAGAATTAGGGCAGGGGCTGGGTGATGGCTCAGTGGTTGAGAGCACTGGGTGTTCTTCCAGAGGACCCTTACTTCTAGTATGGCCAGTGGCCCTGGCTCAACCTAAAGGTGGCCTGGCTTCTGAGTCCTGCTGGCAGATGTCTCTCTAGACTGCCAGAGTGTGCCCAAAGGATTGGTATAGGTATTGTGAGCATGGGCTGCCTTAGGCATACACCAGGTGCCAACAGTGAGGAGTGAGGACACTTTAAAGGAGTGGCATGTATTGGTATTGTAAGTTATGGTATCTCTAAAAAAGCACAGGAGCAGATATGTACATACATGGTTATCTTTAACGTATCTTCTTCATATCTTTTCTCTGAACTCTGAAGGAAATTTAGAATACCAGGATATTGTGCTAAATTCTTCCCATAAATAGGAGCAGCTTTTACATCCACCTTGGAAGGCTGCAGAGCACCTGCCTCTGGTGTGTGTGATATGTAACTCAGTGGGCAGATACGACACTCAGCGGACATGCTGCTGTAAAGACAGCAGGCTTAAGTAAGCGTTCATAGATGCCAGCACATGCTCCAGTGCTGTCCTGCGGGCCTGGCCGTGAGCTCCAGCACTTGCCTGTGCCACCTGAGGGGAGTGTAGATAGAGCTGCCCTATTGTGTCAGAGGCTTTGAAAGATACACTTGATGTTTCAAGCTGGGAGTTTCTTTCTAATTTCTATCTGTTTTATTTTAAAATGATTTTTTTTTTGTGCATGGCTTATGTATCTTGAAGACAGCTGCTCCTTCCAGGCCTCCATGAAATGCCCTCATTCCCAAGATAAGCCTTCATCTATATCTCTGTGGGCAACTAGAAACTGTCAGAGAGAAAATATTTCTCCCTCTCTTGGGACCATCATCTGGCTATGGAAGCAGCCACTGCTGGGAGGAAAGCCATTTTTAATGTCCTCTTCTGGGTCTAATTGTGTCCCCATTTTAAAAAATTCTTTTAAGTGTTCAGTTCCTTTTATCTGTTAGTCTTCATGGTATAACCATAATATGATCAATGACTGACACATCCAACACGCTCTGTACCTTCACTTACCTGGATAATTATGTTAAAAGTCTGCAGACTATAAGCTTGATTGGTTCTGGGGTAAGCTGAACAATTAATACTCTTTTTTTTGTACATACATGTGTATGTTTGTACAAATGTGTACACATTTTTGTGTATTGTGCACATGAGATCATAAGTGACTTGTAAATATTATTTTGTCATTATTTACTGTGATGCATGTAACTAATTGACTTCTTAAATCAACTTTGGCTAAAAATAAGTGGCCTCAGAAATTCTAAGTTTTATAAAATTGTGTGTGTATAGAAAAGTATGCCAAAAAATGCAAGTAAGGGTATATACAATAGCCAGGTGGTGGTGGTGCACGCCTTTAATCCCAGCATCTGGGAGGCCATCCTGGTCTACAGAGTTCCACAACAGCCAGGGCTACACAAAGAAACCCTGTCTCAAAGATCAAAAACCAAACAAACCAAGTGTAGGCAGTGGCTTCTGGGTGACAGGATGAAGAGATATGTTTACTTAATCTTCCTTTTTTTGTTTTATATTTTTACTAAATTTCCAAGAATGAACATACATTCTCTAGTGAGGTAATATGCATCTTTAAAATAAAATAAATGAAATTTTAATTTCTAAAACATTTAAAAATTGTTTATTCTGCCCTGGAGTAGAGAAATACGGTGTCTGAGTAAGTGCTTAAGATCGAGAATCCCACGCTCCAGCGTGAAGTAACTGTGTGTGTTGCCTTTGGGTTGCTGCCGTTACAGCCACATGTTTGTCTCACACTGAGACCTGGTTTTCTAAGCAGGGCCGGTGCCAGCGTTAGGGAGTGGCACTCATGGCGTCAGCATTTGTAAGCCCGAATGCAGACAGTGCTCATTAATACTTTACTACGTGTTGGAATCTATGAACATTAAATCTTTTTTTATATATATATAGTTGAGTTAGTGAAAAATCTTGTAATAGAATGACGAAGATGCCTGAGATGACAAAATAAATAAGAAGTCTCACATGTTATTGTGAACTGATGCTCTCAGAAGAAGACCACGGGTGCTGAAGGTTTCACGAGGCTGGTTGGCTGACGAGCGCTGGATGAAGTTACAATGCTGCAGTCCAGAGCCAGATTATCCTAGGCTCTGGTTAGGCCCTTACCAGCCATTCCTGGCCCACCTCTGTGTCTGTCTGACCCAGCATCTTGTAACGGATGAAGTCTTGTACAGCATACTGACTTGTGCTCCCGAACACTAGCCCAGAGACTCCCAGTGGCCACCAGGCAGCACTGAGGCCTTTGCTGGAGCCTCCTAGGTAGACACTGCTCTGACCTATGATCCTCACCTGTTCTCTGGCTCTGAAAATCAGGAAGCCATTTCCAAGTGGGAACTCGTATTTCACGTGACCTGAATCGGTGTCCCTTGGCCAAGGTCACACAAATTTGGTTCTGGAATGAATTGTCTTACTCCCTTTGAGGTGAGAATTGTGTTTTTGTGTCTACTTTATTATGATTTCACAGATAAATGAGCTGGGTTTTTTCTTACTCTTTTGCTGTGATGTATTGGTCTCCAAATGCCTTCAGTTACTGCGGGCGTTTGTCTTTCATTCACCTTATTCAGCTGAACTTGAATTCTTCCGGCCTTGGACAGGGACGTGTCCTTGGGCCCTAGGGTTGTTTTAGGTTTCTCAAAGAGGCCTTGTCTTGTACTCTTTGGAGACTTTAAAATAAGGTATTTTCTCTTCTAAGACATATTAATGCTTGAAAAAGGCATCAGAGCAATAAAACGTAGCATTTTCAGAGTGTTCATTAAATCTATGAGGTGCTGGTTTTATCTTTGGTAACTTTATAAAGGACAGTAACTGTAGGCCTGTTTGTGGGATGCACCTGTTTGTGGGGACGCCTGGATGCATAAATCAACTTTGACATTTTCCTTACTTTAATGATAATGCGACTTGTTAATAATTACTATAGTAGTTTCCAATTAATGAGAATTGTGACTCGGGTTAGATGCCTTCTAATTAGTACTTTGTCATTTTACATCAGCAGAAACCGTGTATGCTGAATTAAGGAAAGAGTTCCATTTGGCAATAGGTGGTTCATTAGCACATGGAGAGAGAGGCAGCTCACACCCTTGCCCATGAGAAAGGAGGTGGGGGTGTCAGATCTCATGTTCACTACTGGGAGGGGGAGGGGGATGGTGGTAGATTGCCTGTTCACTACTTGGTGCTAGGTTTGCTTCTATAGGCAATGGTGTTTGAAAAACAGGTCAGCTGCCCGCGGCTGGATCATTTCCCAGTGAGAGTGAATCTAGAGGCACAGGAAGAAGCCTTGTGATGCTTCAGCAGTTGGTCACTGTGTGAACAATTAAAGGCAAAGAGGATTGCATTTCACAAACTAGGACCTCGCAGGCCTGAGGCTGTACAGGCCCTTCACAGGTCACCTGACTCCCTCACTTTGGAGATGATGGAGCTGGGGTTCACATAACTGGCCAATAAGAAGTTTGGGGCCAGCTCAGGGTTTTCTTGCCCCATGTCCAGGGCCAGCGGTGGGGTCAGGCCTAATGTCCTGCAGGGGATGGGATCATAGAACTAAGGTTAGGAAACAGAGTGATTGGATTCCCTGAGACTTGTCAGAAGTTTGGTACAATATTGTGCCAGAGAACTCTGACTTAACTGCTGTGCCACGATTAACAAAGCAAGCCATGGATAAGTTCCAGGTTTGGAACAGGGAGCCCACGTGCAGTGAGTGTAACATGCTCAGGAGTGGGGTAAAGCCGCTCAGGAGGATATGGTTAGACACAGGCGATCAGGCTGAACTGCCAGCAGAGCCATGAGCCGGCAGCCAGCCCTCTTCATTCAGAAGTCACTCCTTGATACCACAGGGCAAGAGGCATCACCACCCCATCCCTCAGAATGCTTTGTGGCTGCCACACTGAGCCAGATGGCCAGAAGGAGTAATTTTCAGCAGAGGCGCTCATGACTCTCACTTCTCTAGTGTGGAGGGTGCTGGTGAGATACAGGCTAAGCTCTGTCTGACTTGCAGTGAGACATTCTCCTTCTCCTGAGTGAGCCAGCAGGATGTGATCAGGGTCTGAGATCCCCTTTTGCTTTTATTACAAAGGATATTTACAGTTGTTCCTTTTGTATGATTAAAAAAAAGAAGAAGAAGAAGAAAAAGAAGAAAAAAGAGAAAATCCAGATTGCTTGAAATAAGCAAAAGAAAATGTAAATGATTTTCAAATAAACTAAATTGTCTTTTGTACTTAGAGTCTCTTCATGTCTGTTTGTGCTGGTCCTGCTTATTGCGTGTAAATATTTCTCAGGGAAGGACCCTTCCTGATCTGTGATCTCCTTGGCAAATGAAATCAGGGTGAGCATTTGAATTCAAATGCATGTGTTTTTACATTTAAATTGCTGAAGGAAGAGCTCATGAAAGCCATCCATAGTTCATAAGGGTAGACTCTTGTGGTGAAATTAGAGGCTATTAGAACTATCGGTCTTATTTCCAACTGAATTAGTTAACTGCCGGTTAAGGTTCAGAGCCTGTTGGTCAATAGGCATTTATTACCTTAGCCATAATGACTCAATGATTTCCATTGACTTCCAGAGTTTATGGAAATAAAAAAGATCTCGCAAAGAAAGTGGTTGCATTTAATTATGAGGATTAATTAGGCATCTAAGTGTGGATGTAAAGTGTGTTTTAAAAACAAGGATTTCTTTTTCAGCTGTGAGCCAGTGCGTTGAAGGTCTGAAGAGCACACGTGTGTCTCCTGAAAAGGCCCCGAGTCTCCTGCTTCAGGAGACTGAATTTGCTGATCCATGCTTGCAGAGGCCACTTATCCGCCAGTGTCACATGGTGTGCGGTCATTTAACATTTTCCATTAGTCATAACCAGGATTGTGCTGGGAACGACCAGCCAGCTGCTATCTGTAGCTATTCCAATATATTAGAATATTAAATACACTCTTCTGAGAGCTTCAGAAAGCGACTTGACTTTTTTCTCAAAGACTTTGAAAGTGAGACACTCCGAACCCATACTCTATCACGTCCGTATTTGTATTTAATTATGGCCACAGCTTTATAATTAACACGGATTGCTTCATGAGCTATCAATTAAGACTAGAGGTTTTGTGCAATAGCTTTGAACTTGCAGTGGGTAAAAATGTCTGTTAGGAGCCGAGTTAAAAGAACTTTTTAAAAAATTAATGCATCCTGAAAGGATGTAGAGAAGATGACAGATTATGAAGTGGAACCTACTTTTTAAGCATCCGGGATTCTATTACATTAAAATTTGATGTGTGGGCTCTGAATATTCATCTCTGGGAGCGTTTGAAATGATGCCGGCGAATCTGAGCTACCCCCCTTCAGAAGATTCATTTGCAAGTGTCAACCTGCATTCATTTCAAACAGCTTGAAATGAGTTTCTTAATTTGTTTCAGAAGTATAGTTTCCAAAGTTGATGCAACTAAGTATCATTTGCATTTCCTGCGGACTAGTCAAGGTCCACTTCCTCGATGCCAGCGTGGGTAGTTTTCTCCCAGTGGGGCAGTGCATAGTGTTCAGGCTCAGGGCTTAAAACTCCAGCTTATGGAGCTAAGCAGCTGGGCTTAAATTCTCACCTGTCCTGGTTAGGGAGCATGGCCAGCCACAGGAAAGATGTAAATGTGTATTTACTCACTTTGGATGTGGGGATTTAAAGAAAAGGATGGAGAACCGAGAGTTTGAAAGATTATGAGTTTAGGTAAGGACTGTGGAATTGGCCAGAGTTGCACATCCAGGGAAGGCTGAATGGGAGACGCACAGGCAAGAGGCCACTGCTTTCTGTAATTGGGACACACAGAGCTGTGTAGGCCTTGTGTCTGTACTCCAGGGTTTTGGGGGTCACAGAATACATTCCTTACATTTTCCGTTTGGAAAGTACAAGTCTCCACTTGTAAACATTGTTTAAGGCACAGACCCGGAGCTGTGGCTTCAGAGACAAGTGGCTCTGGGTTCGAATCTTTCTTCTTCACCCCCCACCCCACCCCACCCCACCCCAACAGTTGCCTTTGGTTAGTCACCTCTGTCAGTGCTGGAACCCCTGCCATCCAGTCCTTTTATCTTTAAAGGAAGACAGAACTACTGTACAGGATTATTCAAACTCAGTAAGATTATTTACATGAAAGTGCTTTGTAACTTAATAAACGTAGGTTCCATTTCTTCTCCTTTCTGTGTAGTCATCTCCCCATGTGACTTAGGGACAAACCATTGTAAACTGGCTGGAGAATATAACTACCCTTTATAAATCATAACCAGTCACTGGGAAAACGCTTAAACTATCTGAAACAACTGGCTTCAGAATGAAGTTTTAGAAGAATTTTTCTGTAAGTTGTAGAACACCCATCTGAATTCACATCTGTGCTTGTTCTTTAGTTGCTCCCAGACGACTCTGCATCAGCTCAGAGGCTTTGCCACACACCCCGAAGGCTGTGAACTTCTGACTAAGTCATTTCTTCTTGCATGTCCTTGAAACCCTGAGTGCACTCTGAGGAGAGGGAATACAACACACACCCTCAGGAAAGGCAGACTAGTTTCAAGAGAATACACCCAGGGTATTTTTCATTAAAAATAAATGGGTTTGATTCTGTCACTTCAGATTTGTCAAATCCTGAAAGTGCTGTTTTGACATGTTTTATGGAAAGAGGGAAGGAGCGATGTCAGCACTTGGCACACCCTGGAAAAGGTGCGCACTGGCATCACATGACCAGTGCTCCAACATCACCAAGACCTGGATTACAAATCAGATTATGCAGCTGTGCCTGTTTTGTGACAGGTTTTTTTTTTTTTTTTTTTTTTTAATACAGTAAATCCTAGGAAATAGGTGCTGTTGCAGCAATAGAAACCTTAAACAAGACTTCTTCTGGACATTTCTCAACCAAAATAGCTAAGTTTGCAACTATTAGAACCTGCTATGCTGTTCTGGATAGTTCCCCCCCTCCCTTTAAAAAAAATAATTCGTTTGCCCCACCCCTGTTATTTCCTTACTGGAACTGCTGTCTTAAGTTCACAAGAACAACCACGTTGATATCGTGAAGCAGATTCCGAGCAAACTAAACTGTATCGAATCTTAGTAGCGCCGGTTTTAAAACGATGAAAATTGTCCAGGGACCTGAAGTTTGCTGCTTGGCATCATCGCTCATTATTGAGTATGAAATTTCAGGTTAGAAAGAGACTTTTAACTTGTCCTGCTCCCGAGACCCCGGGATGCTATCTGCTCTGCTACAGCAAACCTTCCATAAGCTGGGTAGAGGAGGTAATTTGTGCCTGGATTGGTCCATTTAGCCAGGACAGTCACAGAAGTAACTACCCAAGAGAACAAGATGAAGAAGGTGGGAAACCCGGGTCCAGAGCAGGGGTGTGTGTGGAGCAGAGCTGCGTGTTAGAGCGCCTGTCGTGTGGAGGGGCTCTGTGAACTTTAACCTCCCTGTTCCCTCTTCTATACCAGAGACCGATTTCTTTTTGTGACTCACAGGAAAGGGTGTGACTGGCAGTGTCATCACATCCGGTATGGTTTAAAGATCTAGTTTTTAAAAATGTGTGTGTATGTATGTGTGTGTGTGTCCTGCTCCCTGTCCTCTGCAGCTGGAGGTTGTGAGCCATGTGACATAGCGCTGGGAACCAGACTCTAGAAGAGCGGTAAGGTCCCCTCACACGGAGCCATCTCTCCAGCCCCTGAGCACATTTCTTTACCTCTGTGAACAGTCTGTGTTTGACTAGGAATGTCCTCCATAGATTCATGTGTTTGAATGCTCTACCCTAGGAAGTGGCACTATTAGGAGGTGTGGCTTTACTAGAGGAAGTGTGTCACTTACTACAAAAGTGGGCTTTGAGGCCTCCTATGCTCAGGCTCCAGCCTATGTAGAATCAGAGCCGTCTAGCTGCCTACAAAAGACAGTTTCCTCCTTGGCTGCCTTTGGATCAAGATGTAGAATTCTCAGCTCCTCCTGCACCATATCTGCCTGGATGCTGCCAGGCTTCTTGCCATGATGATAATGGACTGAACCTCTGGAACTGTAAGCCAGCCCCAATCAAATGTTGTTTTTATAAGAGTTGCCTTGGTCGTGGTGTCTGTTCACAGCAATGGAAAACCTAACTAAGCTAATCTGTTAGTTTCTGTCTGGTTGTCCATTTCCGTCTTGCCTCTCTAGCTATGGCACTGGTAGGATGGGCTAGAGCCCTGTTTGCCTTTGTCTTGTCAGTCTTCCATGGCATGCTGCCTCGGCCGTCCCGTGGCTGTCTTGCTTTGAGGGGGCACTCAGAGGAGTGCCAGCTAGTTGAGAGACAGTGTTAACGACACAGCGGTTCTGCTCACTGTCAGTATTTGGACTACTTGTATACTTCCTGCCTCCAAACCATAGCAGATGGCGGTGAATTGCAGGCTCTGCCCATTTGCTGCTTCAGAACCAGGGGCAGACACCACGGGGGAGGTGCCTTTCTTCCCTCTAATTAAAGCAAATAATAATGATTATTTATGATAATTATGTTCTGTGACACTTCCGCAAATAGTGAGTCATCAGGTCCCGAGCTGTAGCTCTGAGTAAAAATGCAGGGTTGGGTTCCCATGAGTCTCTGGCCTCAATGATTTCATTAGTGGATCAGTACAAGACCTCGTTTTTTGTGGGTGTTTCTGTTACAGTATGTGTTATGTACATTGATCTGTTGACATTGTACTCATGGGCAGAGACACTGTGCCTGAAGCCTGAGCAAGCTTACCTAACAGCCTGGCAGGCACCCTCTTGCGTTCTTGCATTTAGAGACATACAGTGGGCTGGGCACTTGAGGCACATCACCGCTGGGAGTGCTGAGTCGCCGGTTTGACCTCTGCTGGTCTCGTGCCCTTCACAACTGACTTTAGAGCTATAAAGTTTAGTAATTAGGCAAATTCATGAACAGAGTCTGTGAATAATGAGACTGACTCTGCACAGTTCTGTGAGTTCTCTTTTGCTTCTTTTCCCGAGTACATGTGTTGTCCTGTGCTCAGCACACACGTGTGCGCAGGTGCATGTGTAGGCCCGAGGTGGGTCCTGGGTCCCTTCCTCCACCCTTCTCCGCCTTACTCTTTGAGACTCTCACTCAAACCCAGAATGCATTCACGCTGCTGCTGCCCTCACTACCAGCTTGCTCTGGGGATCCGTCCCTACCTCGTGAGGCTTAGACTACAGGAAGCCTGCCTGTTCCACCTGACGTTTGTATGGTTCTTTGGATCTGAACTCAGGGTCTCCTATGTGCATAACAAGTGCTTAACTGTGGAGTCAGCCCCTATGTTGGAATCCATTTGTAATCCTAAGTAGTCTTAACTTCTGGTCTTTGAATACCACACATTAATAAGAACATAACATGCACCTCAATGTCTCTTTTTATTCTACCACAGCTCTTTGAAATGTTTTATACAAGGTACATGTTGCCTTTCTGTATTCCTTTTGTTGTAGTGTGTGTGTGTGTGTATGTATGTGTATATATGTATGCATGCATGTGTGTATGTATACGCGTGTATATGTGTGTATGTACGTATATGTGTGTGTACATATGCATGTATGTATGGCTGTATGAGCATATGTGTGTACATATGTATGTATGTACATGTGTGCACATCTGCATTGTGTGTATGCTACTTCAAATTCTAACATGTATTAATATGTGTCAGAACATGCTCTAAGACCCCTAACTCCCTTCCACCACCTTTCCTGATCACCCTTTCCTGACTGTCACACCCTAGCAATGGCAGATTGCTCTACTTTTGTCTTTTTCAAAATGTCCTAGAAGTAGAACCCTAACGGGCCCTTGGCCCCTGGAAAGGAGCCCCCTCCTCAGCTCTGACCTCTGGCTTTCACTTGCTGTGTGTACTCCAGTTTGTTCGTTTTCTTGCTGAGTGCTGAGCCCTTGTCTAGACATTATGCATCTATCTCAGTGCTTCTCAACCCCTGGCTTGCGACACTTTTGGCAAGCATCTGTCTCCAAAAATATTTACATATGATTCATAATAGTAGCAGAATTAGTTATGAAATAGCAACAAAAATAATTTTATGGTTGAGGGTCACCACATCATGAGGACCTGCATTAAAGGGTCACAGCATTAGGAAGGTTGAGAACCCCTGATCCACCTGCCCACATGCATGTTGGGATTGCTTGTAGTTACAGAAAAATTATAAGTAAGCCTGCTGTAAGCATCCACAGGCTTTGTGTGGGTGTAAGTTGTCATCTCCCTAGGAAAAACTAGGAATGTACTGTCTGCATATAATGTTAAATCTAAGAGTTTGATAGATAAGAAACTGCCAGCTCTTATTCTAGATTCTTGTGTTTCATATTTGCATAGAAGAGTTCCAGTTGCTCTGGGTTGTCACCAGCACTTGGTGGTGTTCCACTTTCCTTTTTCTTCTGTACTCCAGTCTGTGCACAGTGCACTTGCTGTAATATGTCCTTAGTGTGAGGGTAAGCCATGTGCTCTGGACAGGACAGGACAGGACAGGACAGGACAGGACAGGACAGGACCCTGCACTCATGAACTCACAGCAGCTGTGGTTGCCTGCACAAGATCAAGACAGTTAACATTGCAGCATAGAGCGGGGAGGGGTTCATGAACTCCTGGGGAGCTACTGATGGAGGATAACTGCAGGGTGTTGGCTTCTGGTTCCTGGCTGGTCAGCCATACTCCAGAGCAGCTCTTCTCAGCCTGTGGACCCCTTTGGGGGTCAAATGACCCTTTCAGAGGAGTCACCTCAGACCACCAGAAAACACAGATATTTACACTATAATTCATAACAGTAGCAAAATTAAAGATATGAAGTAGCAATGAGACTATTTTTATGGTTGGGGGTCAGCACAGCATGAGGACCCGTATTAAAGGGTCGCAGCGTCAGGAAGGTCGAGAACTGCCGCTCCTCGTGTGAGGTTGTGCCTCACGGTGTATCAACAGCACAAATTAGATTAAGTGAATTAAAAAAAAAAAAAGACAAAACGACCCAGAGCTGGGAGGAGACAGTGGAGGGTGGGTCGTCGAGGAGTTTGAGCAAATACCTCTGTGCACAAATGCAATTCTCAGAGAATTACTAAAATATTTAATAGTTCAAATGAATATTTAAAATGTCCTACCATGATAAAATCTTACGAACTGCTTTATGTTTCTCTTTAACACACACACTTTGAGAGGATTGTGTAGGAGCAGGGGGAGGGAGTGAACTCATTGTTGAGTTTTGCTGTCAACCCAAACTTGCTTCAGAAACCTTTATGGGGCTGGCGAGGTGGCCCAGCAGATACAGGTGTTTGCTGCACAAACCTGGCGACCTGGAACCCAGGTCCAAGTGCGGGAAGACAAGGGCGTGTCCGATGACATGCACACACACGTGTTTTGAAAGTTCATTAATTAAGAATATTCTTTTTCTAAAACTTTAACTCTGCTATTTCCTAAGTGTGGCCGTGCACCTCTCCCTGGCACAGTACTGCGAACCACCATGTGAATTCCTGTGCATAGAAAGCGAGAGGACCAGCTAAAGAGCAGAGCAGAGGCCTTAGTCACAGACTCAGCTCTGCCCAAGGAAGCCTGTGTGGAGCTCCTGCATCCCACCTAGTCTGTAGCCGATAACAGCCATTTTTATAGACCATTCTGGAAGGAGCTAATTCACATCAGCCTGGAAGCATCCATCTGGGCTAGCTACACGTGGCCACAGATTCCCAGGAGTCCTCACAGCAGTGAGAACTGAGGCTGCCTTAATCCGCTTGATGCTGGTAGTGTCTCCTGGTCTGCTATGGCTCTTTGCCCACCAGGCAGTCAACCTCCCTACCCCCACCCCAAGGCTATGTATGAAGGCACACACATGAGTGTTCTAGGTGGAGGGACTGTTGGCAGGGCAGGGCCTCAGACTAAGGCTGACACCAGATGGTTTTGGGGGGTTCAGAAAATCCCCTGTTTTTTGTTTTTTATTTTTTTATTATTTTTTTTTTTCTTCTTGGTCTGAGTTTTACAGGCTTCCTCTGCCATAACCATGGAAGGAAAGCCCAAGCTACTCGAAGTTCAGAGCCATTGGTCTACAGCCTTGGACACCTTTGATTGTATTTTTGAAACTGAGAGAGAAACTCTAGACGAGGTTTGCACAGTTCATAAGCCGACACAGGGCTGGGGGTGGCATCCTCTGACTTATTTAAATCCTAGTTTGACAGTTGGCCTGGATATTTTTTTTTAAACCTCTTATCAACTTATGTTTTTTCTCACAACACTTTGGTTAATAACACTTTTGATATGATTGATCTAAAGCTAATTTTGGGAAAACAAATACTTGATATGATTGGTCAGCTAGAATCGGGAGCAGTTTTGCTATATTGATTCTGGGCAGACCATAAGCCAGGAGGGGAGAAAACAACTCCCAGCTGCGCGTTCAGCTGGAACATTGTGTTCCCAGAGCTTCATCTTCTGATCCCAGGTTCCAGACAACATGATGGCATTTTTGAAAGCAATGTCTCCATCTTTCACCTCTTCTTCAGTATAGAATAAGACAGAGCAGGGTGTTTTTGTTTGTTTGTTTGTTTGTTTGTTTGTTTTGTTTTTAAGTGAGAAATAGAAATAGAAGTGGAGTTTTCTGGAGTGATTCTGCCCAGCTAAGCAGGAAAAAAACACATTTGCCCAGAAATGTGTTCTTTGCTGATTCTCCAATCTTTATTTTATTTTCAATATAAGGTATCAACAAATAGAAGCAGGAGAACTCACTTTAAGTATCAGAAAATAAAAGTAGTGTAGCGAATTGTAGCCACACAAACAAGCCAGAGCTTGCTGGTTTTTTTTTTTTTTTTTTTTTTTTTTTTTTTTTGGTATACTGTGATTTAAAGCCTTGCAACTCACAATCTAATTAACATGGAACTGAGTTGCAAGTACAGTGGCCTGTTTGGTTCAATAATAATACATTTATATGAAAGGTTAATGAAACGAATTTTCTCTGTATCCAATTCATTAAAAATTGCTCTACAATCAAGGGCTGTAATGGAATAGAGATTAAATATTCATGTTCATAAATTGTCTGTGTCATTTCTGATTTTCCTTCATTTTGGCCTCCATGGTTTGAATTTTACAACTAGAACAATTCCCCCGCAAAATGCTGATTTAGAGGCTAATTGCATGGCATTAATTCTTTCATCAAAGACATTGTGTGGACCAGAGAAAGAGCCCATAGCCTGGGTTGGCTGACTCTCTGTGCTCAGTGTTGGGGGACAACTTTTGTGTGCAGTGGTTGTCCAAAGACCTCCTTGCATGTGCAGAACGGCGGAGGTAGACTCTGGTAGAACAAGAACACATGGACACAGTCAGTCATGTAGGAAGTTAAAAAAGAGACGCACATTTATTTATGCCATAAGAGGAGAATTTATAGCTGTGGGCTATAGGACAATTACAGAGTCTTTTTTTTTTTTTTTTTTAAATCTAATGGCAACACCGAAAAACATAGATTAAATCTAAGTCAAAAGGTAAACTGTTCACAAATGTTTGGAGTACTTGTACATGTGACTTTCACTCCTCATCCTGTGTAACACCACACACACCTGTCACATCTGATGTGTCTGAAGTACACTCATGCCCCTATGCACACCAGTTCACTTGCTAACTCACTTGAATTAGCAAGATGTGGGGGAGGGGGGGTGGGAGGGTGGGAGGGGTGGGAGGAGTCAGGTTCTAATTGGGCTCAGTGACATTTGGAACTGTGAACCGGGGGAATGTTGGAAGTAAAGACATGAAGTCTGTCATCATTTCTAGGGGTGCTCACGGGTGGAGGAGTTTACTGTTGACAGTGTTCAGATGAATTCAGTTGAACATTTTCCTTTAACTCTCTGGATGGCCACTTAAGCAAACCACACCCTAGTAGTAATCCTTGCAGTTTTAGCAACTTAAAGTGGTAAATGCTTGAGTCATTAGGTAGCTTTTTGTTACTACTGAAACACAGTGAGCATCCGTGAACTCTCTGCAAGAGCAAGTATTCTTAATGTCTGAGCCATCTCTCCAGACTTAGATTATATGTGTGTGTGCACATATACAAAATAAAAACCACTTTATTTTAAAGAACATGTAATAAAAAAGTATCACACAGCTAGATTAACAGAACCACTCAAGCAGCCCTTTCCCAGACCCAAAGTCTGCCTATCTCAGTGAACATCTTTCTGTACAGTTATAATAGTCACTCTGACAACTCAGAGCTTGGATTTGGGTTTTATTTACACTTTTATTATCAATGCAGTTTATGCCATATATAAAAAATATAGGTATCTTTTATACACAACTCCTTAAAATGGAAAAAAAAAAAGCCCCTCAAAAAAGTCTATAACAGCGTTGGAACTAGAAAAATGATTGTGTATTCCCTTTCATAGTGAGTCCTCACCTGTGCTCTGTCCTTCCACATCCCCTAAAATCACTTCTCTGTCTTCTGCTTACATATCATATGTGTTTGCATACACACTTGTCTACATATTTGGAGAACATGGGTTTTCCCTTCTGAGATTAGGTGACCTTGCTTCATAATATGCACGTGATAGCCATCCATTTCCCTGCAGATCTCCTGATTTCATTTTTTTTTAAAAATTTATTTATTGTATGTATGTGAGTGCATTATAACTGTCTTCAGACACACCAGAAGAGGGCATCAGATCCCATTACAGATGGTTCTGAGCCACCATGTGGTTGCTGGGAATTGAACTCAGGACCTCTGGAAGAGCAGTCAGTGCTCTTAACCACTGAGCCATCTCTCCATCTCCCCTGACTTTATTTATTTTTTTAAAAAGAAAGCTGCATAGTATTGTTTTTAATATGCATCACCTTTCCGTTACCGGCTCACCAGTTATGGAGCGATTGCTTTGTTTTTGTTTCCCAGCTGTTCGGAACAGAGCAGGAGTCTGTGGAGTGTGGTAGCCGGTCGCACGCTACACTTAGTTTTAGCTTTTTGAAGGCTCTCCACGCTGATTTCTAGAGCTGGTGCGCCAACTTGCAGTCATACAACACTGAATATGAGGGACCTATTTGCTCACACCCTCCAGCATTTGTAACTGTTGTTGGTTGTTTCATTGATCTTCGTCATTCTGACTGTGGCAAGATGAAATCTCAAAGTTGCTTTGGTGTCCCTAATTGCTAGGGACAATTAATAGGTTTTTTTTGAAGCTATTTCTTAGCCTGTTTTATTTCTTCTTCTGAGAATTCTCTGTTCCAATTGACTCAGCACCCCCTCTTTTAAATTTGTTGTTGTAGTTTTGTTTTTTTGACTTTTTTCTTAAGGTACTTTATATATTCTGGATATTAATGATCTTGGTCAGATGTGTAGCTGGCAGATTCTCTCCCCTTTGTGAGCTTCCTCTTAACCGATCGTCTCTCTACCTGTGTAGGAACTGGTGAATTTTAGCAAGTCCCACTTGTCAACTGTTGGCTTTAGTTTTGGGACAAACAGTCATATTCAGAAAGTCTCTTCCTGTATCTCTCCCATGCAGGACAACTGCCCGTGCTTTCTCCTGGCCGTTTCCGTGTTTCAGGGTTAGATATTGATCCCTTTGGAGCTAGGCTTTGTGCAGCAGGATAACTGTTGGCCATACTTCTTTCCTCTCTATGTGGACACACAGTTTGTTCAGTGCCATTCATTGAAGGTGACTTCTTTTCTCCAGATTATGTTTCTGGTGTCTTTGTCAAATAGTAAATGGCTGACGTTATGTGTACTTGTGTTTGGATCTGTGATTCTGTTCCATTGGCTTGCATGTCTATCTTTGCAAGGGCACCATACTGTTTCTATTCCTCTGGCTCTGTAATATATCAGACCTGGAAGGCGGATCCCTCTAGCATGGTTCTGTTTGTTTGCTGAAGATTGTTCTGCATAGCCAGGGTCTTTTATGATTCCATATGAATTTTGAGATAGATTTCTTTTTCTGTTTCTGTGAAGAATCCAAAGGAGATTTTGATTGCGATTACATTAAATCAGTAAATACCTTCTGTTAGAATGGTCATTCTCACAATATTAATTTTACCACTCCATGAGTATGGGATGCCTTTCCATTTTCTAGTGTCTTCCTCTCTATTAAAAGGTTTAAAATGTAAGAATTGTAAAAATTCTTCACCTCTGTGGCTAGGTTTATGCTTAGATTTTGGGTGTGTGTGTGACTATTGTGATCTCTTTACGTTTGTTGATGGTGGTGTAGAAAAGCTATTGATTTGTGCAAGTTGATTCTGTGTCCTGCCACATCACTTAATTTGTTTATTGTCTCTAGAAGTTTCCTGGGATAATTTTCAGGATCTCTAACATACAGTTTCATGTCATCTGCAAATAAGAATAGTGTGACTGCCCCTCCCCCCATTTGTGTCTCTTTATTTCACTCTCTTGCCTTATTGCTCCAGCTAGCCCTTCAAGAGCAGTGCAGATGGTGTCTCTGGCTCCTTCATGGTTCCAGCAAGGTCGCTTCAAGAGTTTCTCCACCTAGGATGATGCTGGCTTTGGGTTTTTCTTACGTAGCTTTCTTTGTGTTGAGCTGTGTTCCCCTCCTCCTGTCTGTGAGTTTTTTCATGACACCATGTTGGATTTTGTCAGAGGCTTTTTCTCCATCTATTGAGCTGATGGTCATGTGAGTTCTGTCTTTAAGTCCATTTATGTGGTCTATTATATTTGTTGCCTTGTGTAGGTTGAAGCATCCTTGCCTTTCAGGGATAAAGTCAACTTGTCCATAGTGGGGAAGATATATGTCTGTGTCCAGTTTTCAAGCACTGAGAATTTTTAAATCTGTGTTCACCAGGGACACTGGCCAGGAGCTTTCTTTTTGTTGTCCTGTCTTTACCTGGTTTTTGGTGTTAGAGTGATTCTGGCTTCATAGAAGTTTTGGAGTGTTCTTTCCTCTGTCTGTCCATCTGTCCCTCCTTCCCCCCCCCCCCCCCTCCTTTTTTTTTTTTTTTTTTTTTTTTTTTTTTGAGACAGGGTTTCTCCATGTAGCCCTGGCTGTCCTGGAACTCACTCTGTAAACCGGCCTGGCTCCAAAGTCACAGAAATAATCCACCTACCTCTGCCTCCCAAGTTCTGGGATTAAGGGGGTGCATCCTCCCCTCCCCCCACCCCTAATCCCAGCTTCCTTTCCTACTTTAAGAATTGGCTGCACATCTCTCAAAGCTTAGTAGAATTCTGCTGTGCGTCCACCTGGGCCTGCATGTTTTTTGACCTAGAAGACCTTTTACTCCTGTCTCAATCTTGTTTGTCTGTTTAGGTTGTTGACCTCTTTTTGGTTTAATTTTGGTTGTTTGGCTGAATCTAGAAATTTATCCATTTCTTTTCGGTTTTCCAGGTTAATAGAGTATGGGGTTTTTTGTTTGTTTTGTATTTTTTTTTGTAATATTCTTTTATAAAATTTTGAGTTTCTTTGCTACCTTTTGTAATGTTTTCCTGTTTATTTCTGAATTCTGTTGGAGTTGGTTCTTCTTTTTCTTTGGGTTAATTGGGCCAATGGTTTGTTGGTATTGTTTATCTTAAAGAACCAGCTCTTAGATTCATTGAGTTTGATATATATATATAATTTATGTATATAATATATAATTTATACAATATATAATTCATTTGTGTCCTTGCTGACTTCTTAAATGTAAGCACTCAGAGCTCTACAGTTCCCTCAGAGGGCAGCTTTCATTGTGTCCCAGAGGTTTTGCTGTGTTGTGTTTTCTTTTTATATTGAGTCCCAAGGACTTTTTTTTTTTCTGTCTTGACATCTTCTTTGATCCATTCATCATCCCATAAAGAGTTATTTAATCTTCATGAGTTTGTGCATTTACTAGAGATTTCTTTGCTGCCAATTTTAAGTTTTATTGCATTATGGCCAGTTGGAATACATGGAATTATTTCAATCTTCCTGAATTTGTAAAGATTTGCTTCATGACACAGGATGTGGCATTTCTTAGGAAGCTTCCGTTTGCTGCTGTGTAGAGCATATGTTTAATGGTATTTAGGTGGAATAGTCTGTAGATGTCTGTCTCGCCCATCTGATGTATCATTTCATTATGATGTTTCTCTCCTTACGTTTTCTGTGGATAACCTGCCCAGCTAGACCCCAGAAAATGACCAGCAGGGTCTTGCTGTGTTGCGGCCCGAGCTGCCACATGTTTGGGGGCCAAAATGTCACGGGCCACTTGGTCACTATTGAAACCAGCACTGCCAAAGCCTTGGGGGCTAAATTGTTAGAGCCTGTACTGCCTCAAGAGCTGCTCCAGTCCGAGGGTCGGGGTTCAGCAAGAGAGAGAGTGAGGATGGACTCGAAGAATGGAGACCAGACAGAGTGTGATTCAATCCCATTTATTCTTTAGTCTCTCTTCCTAGTCCAAGTCCCAAGTCTTGAGTTCCTAGTTCCTAGTCCCTAGTGCCTCCAAGTTCCAAGTTCTTCCTCCAAGTGCCAAGTGCCTAATACCTAATAATTCTTCTTCCGAGTTCTCTAGTCCAAGTGTCTTCTTCCTCAACGCCTAATTCCAACTCCAAGTTGTACTGTAAGTTGTACTGAACTCTCCTGTCTGCCTCTCGCCTTTTATATGTCTCACTTCTAAGCCACGCCTCTAGGTCACGCCTTTAAGTCATGCCCTTAGGCCTTGTCTCTAAATCTGATCTCTAAGCCACGCCCTTAAGTCACACACCTTTAAGTCTTACACACCCATGGGAAAATCCTGGGTATCTAAAGCAAGATGTTATCAGAGTGTGCTCAGCTGTTGTAGGCTATTGTAAACAAGTCTCTCGTCAGGGTATATGGCTCAAGATGGCTGCAAGGATGATAGCCGCCTTCTGTCGGCTCCCCACATTGCTGGCTGAGTGGAGAGGCTGGATGCTGTTCGGGGTGGGGTCTCGCAGGGCAGCTCCTGTGGAAGCCTAGAGGTTGATGCAGTGCAGGCAGTTGTGGCTAGAAGAGGCCAGGGTGCTGGTCGTGGACCCTATGCTACATCTGCAGGTTGTGGAAGAGATGTGACAGGGAGGGAGGGTCATGTGACTCAGGATGAGGGTGACAGGGAGGGTCAGGTGACTCACCCATGGGATGAGGGTGACTAATATTTTTAATACTTAAGTATATGCTGGAATTCCATATAGTCTCTTAGTCTAGAGTCATGTGTTCTTGTAAAGTCATTTTTTCATTAGCTAGCAAAGACGGCTGTTCTATTCTGTGTCAGGTGCTATGCTGAGTTCTCTGCTCTGTCACAATAAACCACAGTCTCACTTTCATCATCATCAGCTTAAGTTTTCCTGTGGCACATCACTCACAGAAGTCTAAAAAATTAATTTTATTCTGCAGTGACTTGTTGCTGGGGCAAGAGCAGGGAGGGCCCTACTTGATGGTCACCTAAGGTGGAGCATGCTGTTCAGACATGCCATCTCATCCTGTGGGCACTGTCAAGCAGTAAGTGACAGTACCCGGAGGGCATGGGCAACTGTGGAAGGCCCTTGAACCTTTCCTGTGCTTGGGAGGAAAGGAATCTCAGAAGAAGCTGTGGGAGGCACTCCGTCTAGTGTCACCATCTCATCTCATTTTGAGTCTGAAGAAAACTAAACAAGCAGAGTCTCTAACATTGCCATGTCTCTTGAGACAACTTGCATCTTTAAATGGCATGTATGTGTGCATGTGTGTACACATGTGTGTATGTATGCGCATGTGTGTGAACACCTAAGTGTATGTGCAAATGTGTGTACACATGTGTGTATGTATGTGTGTGAACACAAGTATGTGCATTGTGTGCATGCGTGTACAAATGTGTGTATACGTGTGTGCACAGAAGTGTGCATGTGTGTAAACACAAGTTGGGCATGTGTGTGTACACATGTGTATACAAATGTGTGTGTGTGTTTTCCCAGGGTAAGCTGAATAAAACGTACTTTCCATCATTTTACTTGATAAACTGTGAAATCATTGATCTCTCAGTGAAATAGTGGGTGATTGAGTTTTGTTTTAAGCATACAAGGAGTCTTCAAAATGAAAACTATTTAAGATTTTTGTTTCTCATAATACATACCGGAAACCAGTAACTCTAGATATTATCTCCCTCCCTCGGCAGTAACTCTTACTTTTATAGATACCCAACACATTTATATGTATCACGTATTTAATACTTATTTTTTATTTTGAGATAGGATCCCACTCTGGCGCCCAGGCTGGCCTGAAACACACTGTGCAGATCAGGTTAGCCTCCAACTCTTAGCAGTTCTCCTGTCACAGCCTCCCTGGGTCCTGGGATTTCCTGGTTGTGGCACCACACCCAAGCTGCATGTGCATATATTATATAATTCAGGGTTTATTTGTAGCGGAGCATCTCTTCAAGACCCATAGGAGCAGGGTTATTTTTAGGTGGAATATATGGCAGGATCCCCCTAAAACGTAATGCGGGTGGGTAATGAAAAAAATGTCTGCAAACGTTGCCGACTGGAATGGTGGCCAAGACTAGGGGAGTGAGGAGAGTGCGCATGCGCTTACGGGTTACCTTATTGCGCCTGCGTTTCCACCGCTGCTGCTGATTCAAATCCACAGAGAAAAAAGCCCACAGGCATCTGAGCTTTTGTCTCGCTTATGGGTTAGTTCTCAGTAGAAACCCGGAATAGTCTTACTTCTTCAGAGTACCTCAGCACGCTGCTGCACAATGCAATAACTGGGTTTTCGTGGGAACATGAAAGTCGCCTGCTCTCATGTTCTCTGAGTACTTGTGTGAAAGAAAATGATGGAAGCTTATTTTCAGCAGTAGTTTGAGAGTCTGAAACTTCGCTTATTTTCAGCAGTAGTTTGAGAGTCTGAAACTTCGCTTAGATCTCATGAATATCATTTATGAAAATGGTCAAGTGCGTGTTGTAAAAATACATAGAATAAGGAGCCACTTATCTAGAAACAGATGTACAAAAATTGAGCACATTAATGTTATTTAAAAATAGATTTATTTATCTTATTATTTTATATGCATGGGTGTTTTGCCTTCATATATGTCTGTGCACTGAGACATTCCATTCTTTCAGTGAATTGTTCTCTATGTACTTGAAAAGCAAACTGTACTTCACAAAATTGACTTCAAATTATGGTTTAAGTTCTAAGTTTAGGGTCAGGGAAATAGCTTAGTTGGCAAACTGTTCACTTAGAATGTTCCAGAACCTTAGTCCACAAGAAAAGAATCCACATAAAGAACTGGGTTCATGTAAAGAAGAGGGTGTGAGGAAACACAGTGGATGGTTCCTGAGGAACAGCACCTGAGGCTGACCTACGCTCACATGTGTGCGCGTGTACACACACACACACACACACACACACACACAGGAGCACACACACAACAGAATTTAGAGAGAACTCTATAGTTAAACATTTCCCAGTTCTCTGATAATTTCTTCAGTTCGCTGATGGTCATCTGGCCACCTGTGTTCCCATTGTTTGGACCAGTTTAAAACTAACCCCTTAAGGGACACAAAGGTGATTTTGAAAGCAAAGCACACATTATTTTAGGTAACTATTTTAAAACATGTCGGAAACCCCGCAAAGCATGTAACTGTAGGTGAAGTGAGTAAAGAGAGACAGATGTATAGCCACAAGTAGTTTGAAGCCAGCCAGGGCTACACCTTGAGATCCTGATTCAAACAACAAGAACAATCCATCAAATCCCCCAAACAAAACTACAAGTGTACATGTGTTCAAACTGATGTCTTAAACATGATGTGTACATGATCACCTTTTTTTTTTTTGTCAAGTTGACACAAACTAGAGTCACTGAGCAGAGGGACTCTCAAATGAAGACTTGCCTCCCTCAGAAAGGCCTGTGGGCGTGTCTGTGGGCAGTCTCTTAATTGCTACTTGACATAGGAGGACCCAGCCCACCATGGGCGGCTCCATCCCTAGGCAGTTGGGCCTGAGCTGTAGAAATAGGGCAAGCGAGAGACAGTGAACAGTGAGTAGCATTCCTCCACGGTCTCTGCTTCCATTCCTGCGTGTTCCCAGCTTTCCTTCCTGCCTTCTCTTAATAAGGGAACATAATTCATGCACCAAATAGGTTCTTCTTCCCTAGGTTGTTTTTGGTCAGTATTCTATCACACAACAGAGAAGCAAACCACAGAATGATGTGACAGGGCACATGATGTGGCTGGCAAGGCACATATGACAGAAGTTGTATTTCACTCTCCATTGTTAATGTGCCATACTAGGCACCGTGGTAAGACACCAGGAAATCTCCAAATAGCCATCCTTATGGAGGGTGTTTCAGATTTGCTCTGCTGCCAAGGATAGTCTTGACCTGCTGTTCCTTCTTCCCGTGTCTCTCAAGTGCTAGGATTACAGGCTATCAGGGCTGGTTAAGAATGAGAATTTCTCTTGGGCTACCCCAGTGACTTTTTGTGGTGCATGGTGGGTAAGCACTGTACCAACTGAGCTATAGTTCCAGCCCAAGAACTATGTTTTAAATCATTTAGAAGCGATATGAGGATCAATGCCAATGAATAGAACAGAGTCATTGTGTCTGAAAAATGAACAATTTGTGGTATGTAGAAGTGTCTTCTTAGTTATGACCCCTTTACCCTGGTTTTGAGCCACAGGCATCTCATTCATAGCCCTGGTAAGGAATCCCGGTGGGCACTGGATGGCAGTGTAGTAAGTAAGAACCTCTGTTCTCTTCCTGTGTTCCCAGGCATACTTCCGACAGGGTGTTGCCCTCCAGTACCTTGGACGTCACGCGGACGCCCTGGCAGCCTTTGCGTCTGGGCTGGCTCAAGACCCCAAAAGTCTCCAGCTCCTGGTGGGAATGGTGGAAGCTGCCATGAAGTCTCCCATGAGAGGTATGTGGGATGCGGGTCGTCAGGTGTGCCAGGAAAGCAGTCGCCCGGCCTCCCAGGACTGGAGACCTGCTGGCGTCTCCAGGCTGCTGCTGAACTGTCTAATGAGGGAAGATGAGCTCATGTCTTTGTGTTTTAGGATTATTTAAGTCTTTTCCACTGTAATATTTGTTTTAAGATTCTAAACCACAATACATTTAACAATAAGTTGATTTTTTTGTATGAACAAACATAGCCTTTAGAAATAATAAAATAAGAGAAGACATTAAGCTAGGCTTTTTTTCCCTCCCTCCCTCCTTCCCTCCTTTCCTCCCCTTCCCCCCTCTCTCCTTTTCTTTCCTTCCTTCCTTCTTTCCTTCCTTTCTTCCTTCCTCCCTCCCTTCCTCCCTTCCTCCCTCCCTCCCTCCCTCCCTCCCTCCCTTCCTTCCTTCCTTCCTTCCTTCCATGCAAAACACAGAAGTTAATTCAGCAGGATTAAGAGAGAGTTTATTCTGGAGCCAACTATGAGTAGACATAGCCTGCCTTCAGAACACAGTTGAGATCACCCCCTTCCAAACTTCCCAGTGAGGATGGGGATCTATGGAGTTTTGTAGTGACAGAACAAAGGATGAAAAATTACAGTCAATTATCACCTTGGTAGAAATACCAGAGAGGTAGGTTGCAGCAGGATGTGAGAGATTCTTAACTATGACCTCGGAGGCTGCCTGATAACTTCTTCAGCCGATCCATGATGGACAGCAGGGTTTCGTTGAGTTAGTACATTCCACGGGTTTTTAATCTATTTATCAGAGGCACAGAGGTGGTCAGGGAGTGGCTCCGTATGGGGCTAACTGTAACCCGAGAGAGGTTGTGATTGGCCTCCCAACCTGCTAGCATCCCAGCTTCCTTCAGGAGTTCTCAGCTACACTTCCCTCCTTTCTTCCTGACAGAATCTCACTGTAGCCAAGGTTACCATGAACTTACTATGTAGTTCAGGCTAGCCTGGAACTCGCAGCAATCCTCCTATTTCAGTTTCCTGACTGGTGGGATTATAGGTGTGAGCTACCATGCTTGCCTTGTTCTTCTTTTGTATTTCTTAAAGCTAGTATGTGGTGTGTGTAGCCCAGGCAGCATGTCACGTCTTTAGAGGAACAAGCAGAGGCCGCATCCCCCTCAAAGGAGAGGAAAAGTAAGGTGGAGACTTTGCCCTGTTGCTTTATTCTGATCGGTCTTCTGAGAAAACAGAGAACACACGGGAGATGATACTGTGCAAGGCTGGAGGAATTCCATGGCCCTGAGCTGATTTTCTTCACTGCGGTGCAGTGGTTTCATTCTCTTTTATTCTGTGGCCCTAGGAAGTCTCAGTCCAGATCTGAAGAGATCTGGGCAGACATTGTAGCACTCACTGAGGTTTGACGAGTGAACACTTGGGACGTATTTGATGAAACAAACACACCAACTGTCATCTGTCATGACGGTGAATCTGTGGCCTGTAGACATCTTATGCCCATAGCTTACGTCAAGCAGAACTCTCTTCGCCATATAAATGGCCTGAGTTTTAATTGGTTATTCCAGATAATGAACCTGAAAGTCTTGATGACAGTGTCATTCTGTCTAGTCTTATGCGTTTGTAGCATCAGGCTCTTTGATTTGCTGCCTGTTACTGTATCTGGCTCAAAGTATGTGCCAAACAGGACTCTGATGAACCAGACAGTGCTTCTGTCTCCCAGCACTTAGCTCTCTATAGAAGGTATTTTCCTGAGAGTTGGATGTTTCATATCTTTAGGGGAAAGAGGTTAGAAACTTTTCTTCAAGCGGTTTTGTAAGTTGGACAAAGTCACGCCTTTGCTTCAGGGACGAAAGGCTTTACCCAAGATGGGCCTTGCTGTCAATAAAGTGTGATTTAGAGCAGTCCACTTGGAGCTCCAGGACTTTTAGCGGAGCACAGTGGATAAGCCAACACCTGTCTTCTTTACTGTTTCCTAGAGTTTTTTTTTTTTTAATTTTCTTTCATTTTTTTCCCTTTCCTCTCTATGAAGGACATGCATAGAACTTCTCCAATGGTTGATAATGCTCTTTAAAGAATGTACATGGAACATTTGTATTTAGTCCATGAAGACAACACTGGTTCATCCTGAGGCGGCCTTGGATGCTGCACCAAATGTGTTGATATCCCAAGAATGGCACCTGTTTGGCTTTGAAACAATTTGTTGAAAAAAAAGTTTGTTTGTTTGTTTGTTTTTTTTAAATAAATCCTTCCTATGACATCAGGGCAGCTGTCACCCTCAGGGACCCCCTTCCCATCTTGCAGTGAGTGACCCCGGAGAAAAACCTGCTTCTTATAGGTGCCTAAAGCCCTTCATGAGCCCACTTGCTTTAGCATTGCTGTCCCCTCTGTCTGCTCTGGTGGGCCTGTTCCGAGCAGCTGTTCTCCAGCCTGCACAAGGTGTGGTCCTGTGCACCCTCCTGCATCCCAGAAGCCCTGCTCTGTGGTGTGCAGTAGTGGCTCTCAGAAGCGTTGCTATTTGCTCCTTGTGTTTTACATACAGTGTCATGGTCCCATGTTTCTCTGAATTTCTGACACTGAGGCACAAGGCTGTGGTTTGGACAGATCTAATCTGCTGTGTCCTCTTGTCTTAATTATTTTGTTTGTTTGTTGAGTCAGGGTGTCATGCAGCTCAGCATGGTCTCTAGCCCACAGGATAGCTAAGGCTGGCTTTAAAGTCCTGTTCCTCCCACCTCCCTAATATGTGCTTTGTTGCCTGGCTTGCTTTGTAATTCTGAAATACAACAGAAAAAAAAAAAAAAACCCTCTAAAAGCCTCCCTAGCTCAGGTGCTTCTGTAAACAACATGACATGAAAGAGTGTGCACAATTTTGTGTTTTAATTTTTATGGGTGTTTTGTTTGTATACATGTACGTCTGTATATCACATGTATGCAGTGCCCTTTGAAGCCTGAGGAAGGTATTAGGTCCTCTGGAACTCAAGTTATAGATGATTGTCAGCTGCCATGTGGATGTTGGGAACTGAACCTGTGTCCTCTGGAAGAGCAGCAGATGCGTGTAACCACTGAGCCATCCCTCCAGCCCCAGTTTGGTCTTTTTTTGTTGTTGTTGTTTTTTTGTTTTTTTTTTGTTTTGTTTTTTGTTTTGTTTTGTTTTGGCAAGATTTCATCTTAGGGCTGGGAATATGGCTCAGCATTAGAACACACTTGCCAAATGTGTACTGAGTCCCGAGTTCAATCTCAGGACTACAAAGAGAAAGAGTTTCTATTAAAAGGAAGGACCAGCCTATATTAATACACTTTTGTTCCTATATAAATATACTAACCCTATCCATACTAAAATTAACTTGATTTTTATTATTGTTCTCTAGTCTCCTAACTGAACTGTCTGATTTATTTTTATCATTTCACTCACACACACAAACCAACTGTGAGTAAACTTTTTTGTGGATATGGTTACATCACAATACATGTATCTCCCTATGATTATATCATAATACATGTATCTCTCTATGATTATATCACAATACATGTATCTCCCTATGATTACACCACATGTATCTCTCTATGATTATATCATAATACATGCATCTCTCTATAATTACATCATAATACATGTATCTCTCTATTATATCACAGTACATGTATCTTTATGATTATATCACAATACATGTATCTCTCTATGATTATATCACAATACATGTATCTCTCTATGATGATATCACAATACATGTATCTCTCTATGATTATATCACAATACATGTATCTCTCAATGATTATATCACAATACATGTATCTCTCTATGATTATATCACAATACATGTATCTCTCTGTGATTATATCACAATACATGTATCTCTCTGTGATTATATCACAATACATGTATCTCTCTATGATTATATCACAATACATGTATCTCTCTTAAACCATTAACAAAATATAGAACTAAAGGTAAATATAAATTGAGAGGATGTCTCTGTCTTTTGTCATCCGGGCTGTTTTGCTTTTTTTCTGAGCCAGTCTTTTTGTGTTGTGTAGATGCTTATGGGATTTGGATGCTGAGGGGCTTGTGCCTGCTGTGGGCTCAGAAATACAGTTGCAGAATGAGGCCACCAACAGCCATTCTCCAAGGGACAGTGCTGGGGACTCCTGTGTGTCTCTCCCTTCTCTTCCACAAGTTCAGTCATCTAAAGATGGCCGCCTTTGTGAGCTATCTATTACCTGCTGTGATTCTATCAACTCTGGATGGATCCATGGAGACTGCTTTATCAAGTGGCCCTGGAAAGTGACTGGCAAATGCTTAGGCTTTTTTCTCTCAGTTCGAAGGCCTCCCCTTTATTATGTATCTGTGTCTGCCCTCTGTGAACGCCCTCCCTCAGGGGCTCTTTTAGGCCCAGTCATTTTTCACAAGAGTCCTGTTTGGAAATGTTTTGTGAGGAACATGGATTTTCTTCTCACAAGAAAGGGATCATGTCCCGGTGACACTGTTACTAGCTTACTAGCTAGCTTACTGACACCGAGGTGGCATTGCTTCCTCTGCCCAGCCTTTCTGTGAGGGGGGAAAGGATGATGCCCATCCAATAATGTTCCAGGAGTCATAGGAGTGAGGCAGGCCCTACAGAAGCCTTCTCCTCTGCAGATGATACTCTTCCTTTCCTGATGCTCACACGGTACCCAGGCTCCCCTTCCTTCATGTACCCTTACTGGAAGTCACGCTCTGGTCTCAGTCACCTGGCTTCGTAGACAACACTGTGATTTCCAGTATGCCATTTCCTCTGTGAAGTGCTGGCCTTAGGACCACTTAGGGTCCCTGGGTGTGACAGTTCTCAGAACTCTGGCTGGGAACGCAACCACCTGCTTCTAGATTGGGCAGATCCGGATGCGTCCGTCAGATGCTCACACAGTCCCTCCTTATTGCTCAACTTCCTATGGATGTTAGGCTATACAAGTACCTGGACAGTGTGAAGCACCACTGAGGTCATGGTGTGGACCCCCCAGTTCAGAAGTGTTGGAGTATAGAGAGCTGTGTATCTCAGAGCTGCCAAGTGTGGCATGCCTCTTAGCAGAGGGCGACCAACTGGCTACTGTCAGCCTCTGCTACATTCTCACAAGCTCCTGGAGTGTCAGGAAATACGACTTTATTCTTAAATTCCCAAGGACTTTACATTTCAAAAACCTACAGCAGGGGCTCGGTCAGTGTTGCAAAGGGCCTTTATATTCCTATGGAATTGATTTGACACTGGTTATTTCATGTATTATGCATAAATTCTAGAAAGAAAAACATCTGAATAGCTACAGGCTGCCAAAATTCTGTTCTGTCTAATCTGCTAAAAATCACAAAATTAGTCCCTCTGATGATAGCACAAGTTTATCTTAGAACAGGAATTAGAGCAACAGACTTGGAAAGAGTCTCAGAGATTATCTTTAGATTTTAAAAAGTATCTTACAATCTCTTTCATCAAAAGAAATACAGTTGGCTGGATACAGTGGCATGGTCCTGTGGTCCTGTGGTCCTGCCTTCTTGGGAGGTTAAGATAGGAAAATGGCTCACAGCCAGGAATTTGAGACCAGCCTGGGCAACATAGAAAAACCCTAACTCAAGCTCCCCCATCCCTTCTCAACCCAACTGCTGACTAGAGATTCTGTCTGTTGATCTGTGAGATGTAATCTCAGTTTAAACTGATAACTTTTAAAAAGGAAATTAAATACAATGAAGTGGATGCTCTGTGTCTGTTGCAGTAGATACAGGCAGAGATGTACACATGTACATAGGTGTCTGTATGTACACATAACCATGCACATGTGCACATATATGTGTGTATAACCATGGCCACAGCCATTGCCCGTGTACTTGGCTGTGTGAGGTTAGTTTTGAAGGACAGACATGTTCTTTCAGCCATCACTCACTGTCTTCCCACTAAGCCACATCAGCTTCTGCTGCTACATATAATGCCTGGTCAGCTCAAACCAGCCTGTTGGGAATCTCTCTTGCCTGTGTCTGTCTCATGCTGGCTCCCTGTGTAAGACAGTCTTTTCCCTTAAGGCGCCTCCCACTCAGAATAAAAGCAGCAAAGAGTTTAAAAGCTCTCCTTTAACAAGTCAAGCTGCACTGGCTGAAGCTTGAGCACCCTGGTAACAGGGACCTGACACCACCTCACATTTATCTTTCCAGTGGTATTTAGTGCTTAATGTACTTGTATTTTCTTTCTGTCCACTTTGAATGGGGATTTTCTTATAATTTTTCTAGTTTCATTCCCATCTACCCGGAAACTTGACCAAGTAAAGATTTTTCTTCCGCCTTGGGAGTTTCTAGACAGCTCCTCCCCTCCGTCTTCTGTTAGTGTTGTCTCTGCTGCTGTTTCAGGGGCTGCACAGTTGCCATGGGAAAGGCTGTCTTGTCCTGAACCTTGGGCCTATGCCTGCATCTGTCATTTCAGGACAGGCATCTGAGCACCTTCCCTGTCTGTCAAGAATACCTGATTTCTGCCTTCCACTATAAAACCTGAAACATCCAGTCTCAATGCTCCCACTCACCTTTGAATCAGAAAATACAGAAAATACTGCCTGGGCTGGAGGCTGCATCTCCATGGTCGGTCCACTACATAAGTCAGTGGGTTTCTATTAAAAACCACCAAGGTCTCTGTTGCTTGCAATCAAATCTTCCTGCTCTGGCCACCCAGTAGCCTGAAGCCCTGCAGTGGACTCTGATTTTGCCTCTGACCCTGTCCGATTAACCTTAGCTGAATCAGATAAATGCCAGATCTTTGTTTGAAAATGATGGTGGTGATGGTGTCTCTCATCTCTGGCTTGCTCATTGGAAGGGAGAGGTGGGGCTGCTTCTGAACACCACTGGGTGCTGGCCCACAGCAGGGGTGAGGAATCCTGCTCTCCTCATTCTGGGGTACACCCCTCTTGTGTGCTAGCACTTGCTGCTCTCTGCTGCCTGCGTTTAACCCCACTGGCCAGCTACTGCTTACTAGCAGTGCTGCTGCTTGCATCTTGACAGGAGTAAAAATGTTCTTTGTTCTCTGTTTACTGATCCGATTGAAGGGAAAAGCTTTAGGCACCAGTGAGCTTCAAGGTTTCCCTGGTGATGTTGACTCAGGCGAGAGAGCTCCTTAGCAGAGAACTGAAAAGTCATAAAACATGGCCTTTGGCCAGGAGGTGAGATTTAAAGAGATCAACATAGCTGCAGGCTTGATGTGTGGGTTATAGGAACCACTAATGTGAAGGAGGTTTCAGGACCATAGAGGCATAGTCAGAACTCTTATTATCTCTAAAGAAAACAATAGGGAGGGGTGGGGCGGGAGCTTGCCATCCTTATCCAACCCCCTAAATGGAACTAACCCCACATATCTTAGTGACCTCTCACCTACACTTCTGACTGTTCCCACTTGAAGATCAAATGGGCTAAACATTCATTTTACCCACCTGATAGCTCACTGTGGAACATGAGATGGTTTCCTTCTGGCTTGGCTTGCCAGCATTTTGAAGTGTGTGTGTGTGTGTGTGTGTGTGTGTGTGTGTGTGTGTGTGTGTATACGTACTATAGCTCATCCTGGTCTAGGAGATAGTTTCCTTCTGGCTTGGCTTGCCAGTATTTTGGTGTGTGTGTGTGTGTGTGTGTGTGTGTGTGTATAAGTACTATAGCTCACCCTGGTCCAGGAGATGGTTTCCTTCTGGCTTGGCTTGCTGGTATCAGAAGTAGCCTTGAGAATGGTGTGCATTTTGTGGATACCCTTTATTGCATCCTCTAGGAGAAACTTTGAGCAGGTTTCGTTATTTGTTTGCTTTGACGATAGGCATGTTTGGAACACCCAGTCGACAGTGAGACAGAGGATGGGATTTCATCACAGGGCTGCAGGGTACCACTTGGCTACTCAGAATAAAGCATTGTTGGCCAAGAAAACCAACCAACCAAACAAAAAAACCCACACATTTCTCACCTCAAAGTTGATAAGAGAGAATTTATTTGGGAGCCAAATATGAGTGAGGACAGCCTAGGAACACAAATTTAGATTACCCCAAATTCCATGTTCCAGGTAGCAGTTTCATAAACTTTTTATGGTAACAGCACAAAGAAAAGTCATGAATCAAGATGCTTTCTGAATTCACTGGCGGCTGCATCCAGAGGTCAGGTGATAGTAGTCTGGATGGGAGAGCCCTGTCAGAGGCCTAAGATGCCACCTGACACTACCCACCGCTCTTTGGTTGGTGAAAAATCTACAGTTTTACTGTACATTCCAAAAGTCCTTTTAACAATCAGTTTGTCAAAATATTAAGTCCAGCTTTATCTATTGGTAACAGGGTGCTTGACTTGATACGAAGAGGGTGGGCGAACGGCTGTTTACTAGGCTAAAGATGGTCCAAGATAGACCATAACGAGGCTCTGGGCCTTCAGTGTTCCGAGCCCTCGGGTGACCACGTTTTTAATGAGCCAGTCAGCCTCTGAGATGCAGCTGCGTTCAGGGGAGTCTCATGCACAATAAACAATAGGTTTATCTGGAAAGTATTTCTACTGAGCAAACGTGGAACAATTCTACAAGAACTGATAGCCAAACTGTACACTACAAGCCATAAAACGAAGATGTGTTTAGATACCAGAGTATCTAAACCAGGGTATCAGCTGGAGAGTGGAGGGTGGTACCCAGTGGACAGTGGCTGGAATTGTGGGCCCATCATGTTCTGAGGAGGAGCAAGATAGACCAGACCCTTTCAGGAGGTGTGTTGTGTCCTGAGCCTCGAGAGCTAGAAGAGAGGCTGAGTGTGACCATGCCCACAGGGGAAGGAACTACTGGGGGGTCATCTCCTGGTGTGAGGTTCCAGGGTGGAGAGCTTGTGTGTGAACCAGGCCACAGACATGTTTCTAGCGTATAACGGAAAGTCTTCATTCCCTTGTTTTCTTTTTCTCCAGACACCCTGGAGCCCACTTACCAGCAGCTTCAGAAAATGAAACTGGACAAGAGTCCCTTTGTGGTCGTGTCTGTGGTTGGGCAGGAACTTCTGACAGCCGGACACCACGGGGCCTCCGTGGTTGTCTTAGAAGCTGCTCTGAAGATTGGCACTTGCAGCCTCAAGCTGAGGGGCTCTGTGTTCTCCGCCCTGAGCAGTGCACACTGGTCTCTTGGGAACACAGAGAAGAGCACTGGGTACATGCAGCAAGACCTGGACGTAGCCAAGACCTTAGGTATGTGTCCCGCCTGCACGTCACCTGCATGCCCTGATTTCGACAGGATCGACATATGTAATAGAACATTTAGCTTTAGAGTCTCAGGTCTTGAGAATTTTCAAACAGTACGGGTCCAAGGCTCCCAGGAGGCCTTGCAATGTGATTAGCATGTTCATCACCTTCCTCGGGATTTTCCAGCTCACAGTTTTAAGGCCCCAAGTGCTGGTTCTGTGGATGACTCAACTTCATTTTAATTTTGGCATCTATGAAAGTACACCAAGGTTTGTCAAAGAACACAGCACAGGCTAGGTGTGGTAGACCACACTGAGAGGCTGAAGCAGGTGGATCTCTGTGAGTTCCAGGCCAGCCTGGGATATATGGTGAGAATCTGTCTCAAATGAAAACAAAGGAGAAGTGGGGTGAGGGGTGGGCCCAGCATAGTGTGAAGGTTCAGAACCTGCATTGTGGAGCCAGAGGATGGTGTGATGTCTTAGCTACCTGGGGGCTTGGGACTTTGCTTCTTGGTGTTGGAGGGCCAGGGTCTCAGTATGTAGCCCAGGCCAGCCTTTATCCTATGAGCCTCCTGCCTCCATGCAGGGGAGAAGAGGGAGCATGGCTATGGCTGTGGCCATCACTGTACTGATTATCCAGGGATTTCCAGGTTACAGGAAGGAGGGCTGTGGGATCTGCCATCGGATACTCATAGAGAAGTGATGTATGAGAGGAGGCCCAGAGTCAAATGGCTGAACCAGCAAGCTGATAATTGCTTAGAACCAAAGGTCATCTGCAAAGCGAGGAGGAGACTCCTAACAGCAGCTGGTTTGTGTCTCAGTCTGCACCCTCCCCCCAAGACCCCTCTGTCCCTGTGCACGTGTGTGTTACAGCAATAACATTTGTCCACAGAGTTAGGTTCTAGGATCTTACTCCCTATATAGAGTCTAAAAGAAAGTAACTTAAATCCTAGCTAGTAAATTTGTGGCTTTTAAGAGAACTATACATGCTGTAACTTAGAGAATTTTTCTCCTTAAATCCAAATTAGGTGACCAGACAGGAGAATGCCGAGCTCACGGGAACCTAGGCTCTGCATTCTTTTCCAAGGGGAATTACCGAGAGGCCCTCACAAACCACAGGCATCAGCTGGTGCTCGCCATGAAGCTCAAGGACCGGGAGGTATGAAACTCACTTGCAAACCCAACTCCATTTTCAGAAATGCAGAGCCCCTTTATCTGTGCAGGAAGTGTCTGGGGCACCTTAACATCTTCAGAAGTAGATAATAATTGAGCCTCTTGTGCCCAATCAGGTATTGAATGTCTATTGCATAGTCTTTGAGTGTGTACAGAGAGAGAAGGTCCTGTCTTGGACCTCAGGAGCAAGCAGCCTGCTCAGGTACATCAATCTAAGTCCCTTCAAGTGTGCCATGAAACTCACAGGCAAACTAGCAGGGAACTGTATCTGGTGACACACTAGCTCACATGAGCCTTGTTTGTGATCTAGTGTTATGACTGCCCCTCCTTCATTCGGTTTCTTTGTTTGAGAGAAGCCTGTTGAGTTTGTGGGGAAAGCCAAATGTCACAGTGAAGACTTACTTGCAGTGTTGACTGTGACTTTCTTTGAAAGTTGATATCCAGCATGGACGGCACACTTGCTGTCTGCTCTTGGGCAGAGGGTGGACTTGAGTTTCAGGTGCACTCAGCCCTGAGTCACAGCTGCACTTCCTGGCTGTGGGGCCACCTTCCTTCTGTTCTACTTGGGGCTCGGTGACTGATCGTCACTCTCCTGCTTTATGGCCACACAGTTGTGTAGGGTCATGTATGACATACGTGAGGCACTGGTGTAGTGCCTGGAATTCCATGGCCACCTTTCATGAAGAAGTTTTATAAACTATGGCATTTATAATATTAATAGACATGAGAGAAAAGGGTCAAAGCAGAGGGAAGGATAAGTTTATGTTAGTTCATATGTTCAGTTGCATTTGCTTGTTGGGCATTTACAATGGGATGTTTACAATGGGATGCTATTACAATGATATCATTTAAGCAATCCAGCAACTTCAGGTTTCTGGGGTGTCACTGGGCACCAGTGTTAGAAAGAACTAGGGGCTTTAAAACAGCATTTGAAAATATCAGGCATGCAGAGAGGGAGAGCCTGTAGTCCCAGCTCCTTGGCAAGATGGAGCAGGAAGATCAATCCAGTGAGAAGCAAGAGACTGTCCTGGACAGCACGGTGAGACCCTGTACCAAGTGGGAGGAAAGCCGTCCGTGAGGCAGCTCAGGATGGAGCAGCCAAGCCTGACAACTGGAGCTGCATCCCTCAGACCACTTGATAGAAGGAGAGAACCCACTGTCCCCACTCGTGCCAAGTTATCTTTCGCTCCGTGAGCGCGCGCGCGCACACACACACACACACACACACACACACACACACACAGACTGATAAACTACAAAAATAAATTTTTTTGAAAGGAAGGAAAAACAGACACCTTTAACCCCAGCAAGTAGCATTGCTGAAAACTTTGAACTAGGCTGAAGCACATGAAGACCATATCTCATTTCTTTTTTTTATTTTATTTTATTTTATTTTATTTTATTTTAAGGAAATGTGAGGGGGCCGGGTTTAAAGAGGTGACAGTCGCCAGTTTGCTCTCGTAGGAAGGTGTTTGGATACTTTCTGAGAGCTTTCTTTCTCCTCCACTTATCAACAGTTCTGAAAGCCCAGATGGCTTTACTTATTCTATTTATTCCAGGTTTCTTTTGAGACCGGGTTTTCCTTTGTGGACATAGCCCAGGTTAGGCTAGAACTCTGTGTAGGCCACACTAGACTCTTCTCCTGCCCCATCCCCCTGAGAGCCAGGGTCACAGAAAGGCGTGTGGCACAACTCCCAGCGGACAGTGTGGCTTGCAAAGACAAACATACCAATGGCAGTAAGAAGAGCTGGCCAGGTGCTGAAGGGCCGGACAACTGCCTACCAATATGCGAAGACCTTCATGTACCCGTTGTCTCTCACCTGTGAGGTGTCTTCATTAGCCCAGCTTTGGGAGGGTGGAGCTGCACACTGTGGTGCAGCCATCCCATGGTCTCCTCAGTGCTGTGGTTTTTCTGTCTCTGGGATTATCTATCACCTGGGATTATAATGTGTGAACTATCAATGTGCAGTGTGTTCTTAAGAGATGATTGATATGAAGGCAGAGGGGCCCCTGTGTGACACCAGTGCCTGGTCCTTCTCTCCAACTCTCTGACCATGTAGTGGCCACCTGCACAGGCACCTGCCACCGTCCTGGTCCCTTGCATGTCCACTGCTGTAGTAGCTCAGGCCTGCCCATAGGGAAGCCCACAACCTGGCCTATCTGCAGAAGGCAGTCCCTTACAAGGAGAGTTTAAACACATTTCCTTCTGTCCCCCTGTGGGAGGAAGGTATGCATTTAGCTGCCATGATGCTTGTGGAGCCCTCCCTCCATCCTTCAATTCCCCTCCACCAGGAATAGAATTTGGCCACTCACTGAGCGACACCACTCGGACACCGTATTCCCTTCCGAGTTGAACCCTACCATTCACTTCGTCTCCAAGTTGGCGACGTTGATGATTCTGACAACTTTAGCGTCCCTCTTCTGGTTTGAACTCATTCTGATGCCTCTTGCTACAGGTCCGGACTCCTGCCTGATGTCACTCAGGAGTTCACCTTCTGTTCCCAGACTTATGTGGACCTGTGTGTCTCTCTCGTTTGCCTCTGGAGTTTTAGGTTAGCTTTCATGTTCTTGGAATGTAGTATTAGATTCTTGGCACCTCTCTGAATTTTTGGCTCATAATTCTGCTTCTGTATCTGACAAACAGTGCTCACTGATTCTTCTTTTCCTTTTGGTAAGAACATTTGAGATGGACTCTCTCAGCAAACTGCAGATATATAGTATGGCAGCTCCGACCACAGCTTCCTGTTGCATCCAAGAACTCTGGATTTGTTCATTCCACGTGACTGACCGTGCACCCTTCTTGCTTTATCTCCACATTGGTTGGTGCCAAGCCATCTCTGTGCCTCTATCCGCTCAACTTCCCCTTTCCAGGTCTGAGCTAGGTCATACAGTGTGTTCCTCATGGGTTATTTCAGTTAACACGGCACTCAGATCTGCTGTTATTCCCTGATGTTAATTTGACACTTGGATTGTTCCTGTATTATGGGTGCTGTGGACACAGAGTCCCTCTTAGCTTTTCCTCCTCTTCACATGACGTTAAGGAGTGACCCTGGGACCCTGTGCAGCCCCTCCAGAAGCCCCAGGCACAGGCGGGGCTTGATGTGAGCATATGCACACAGTTTCTCCCTCAGGTGTTTAGTACACTGAGATGTGAAAACGCTGCTTAGCAACCAGCAGTGAGCGCTGTCTTAATTGTTGCCAGGTCTCTGTGAGTTAAGACAGGAACTGCTCATAGACACAAGGGGTCTTCAGGAAACGGCTGAGATGCCTGAATATCTGCTGCGTTATGCTGACATAATAAGAGTTTTATTTCTTTAAAGATAATATCTGTTTTGAACAATTGGGTAGAAATGCATGGAGGTAACCAAGCTTTTGCCCACCATACTGTTACCATTTCGGACACACTGTTAGCCATATGTAGTTTTGTTTGTATCAATGCAAGTCAAAGCTGGAACCCTTTTATAAGATTGTTTTTTAGCCTTTTCCACGTATCTTTTTCTCCTGAATGTAGAGTCTTCTTCATAATTATTTCACTCTCCTGCCCCTCTCACTGTTACATATTTAGGGGTTGCAGGTGTTTTGGAATTACAGAATGTGAGACAGTAACACAGTAGCTAAGCCGTTGAAAGCTTCATTACGTTTTATCTTTTCCTTGGGCTACATTACAAGACACGAGCTTGTCTGGGAAAAGCTTATTGAATCTTCTTGCACTCAGGCAAATTGCTCTCAAGAAGACTGTGTCTGTCCTAGTCTCACCAACAATGCCTGGGCTTTGCTTCCTCACACATACCAACATGAGGCATTAATATTAGAATGTAAAACTCAGCTATGTAAGTTTAAAAAGTAGCATTCTGTGTTTGCTGTTTTGTTCTGGAGATAGGGTCTCATTATGCATCCCTGCTGGCCTGAAGCTTACTGTGTAGACTAGGCTGGCCTCAAACTCACAGAGCTTTTCCAGTTTCTGCATTGGTTGCTACGTCATGGGCGTGTCATTCTGTTTGTATTGCTTTGGTCAGTTAGGGGAATTGGTTTTGATTCTTCCATATACAACCTTATTTTAACTTCATTTTCTGGAGACAACAAAGTCTCCCTCTGTGGCTCAGGCTGGCCTGGAACTCACATCTGTAGCCTAGGCTGCCCTGTAACTTGTGATCTCCTTGCCTTAGTGTCCAAAGTGCTGGAATTACAGGTGTGTGCCTTCAGGTCTGGTTCCTGTCTGAGTCTCTGTTTCCTGTACAGGTTTTGGATGTTTTGTAAGGGCTGGAGTGTCTGTCACCCCACTGCGCCTGGAAACTGGGTTTTAAGTATTGTTACCGTGTGACATACTCACACCTGCTACAATGAGCTTCCCCTTCTGCTCCTCTCCACCTGCTGGTGTGCTTCAAGGTCTACATTCTGGAGAATCTTCTCTTTGGGTTTCTGTTTGAGCTCTGTACATGCTAAGTGTGGGAAAATGGTATCTTTACTGTAGGGAGTCGCCCATGCAAGAACCTGCTCTGTTCCTTCATTTATTCTGTACACTTCTTGCTTACATACACTGAGATAGGCTTTCCTACATCCTTGTGGAGCCCCGTGGATATGGTGGGCTGCCCTCTGTGCTGTCCCGCACACTGGCACAGGAAAGGGTTGACTCTATTTGATGTTTTTGTCACTCATGCTTCTTGTGTGACTGCATTCCGTGGGCACCCGTGCTCTGGTACGCGCCTCTCTCTAACACCTCTTCCAGTTGGTCTCCTTTGCTCCTCCCATAGACATTCTGTTTCCATGCTGCATACACAATGACACCCTGTATCTGTCTAAAGTCTGAGAGCTACATCTGAGAGAAAATGTGATAATTTGCTGGATAGGGTCTTGTCCACTTGTGTCAATTTTTTTCTAAATGCCACATACTCTTTATCCATTCCCCTGTTGGTGGGCACCTCCATAGTTTCCGTAACTTGGCTGCCATAATGTATTGTCTCTCTGACATTTAGCTGTATATTATATGTTCTGTTGTGTTATTTTTATATTGAAATAATGCCCTCTGAGGCAAAGTAGTTCCTGTAAACACCAGGGACAGTGGAAACAATGCACCCTTCTACCTCATGCATCTGAGCTCAGGGAAACTGTAGGATTGTACCAAACAGTAAGATGGCAACCTGAAACCCATTCATCTGCTCACCTTTAGAAGCAATGGGGTTTCCTTTTATGCAATTACTCTCAGATACTTAATAGGGGAGGTGATACCTTCGCCACAGGATTTTTCATTGAGAGTAACCTTCTGTCTCCTTTAATGGCTTCAAAATTAATTTCAGGTGCCCACAGAGACCTTCTTGTGAGTGAATATTAATTGTCAGGAGGGTCCATAAATTACATTGTATTAAATGTTCTCGAGTCAGGAAATCTGATGTGCAAATGCACACATGCCTCCAAAGGTCTTCCCGGCCCCACTTCTCTCCCGAGCATTGTGTTTCTCTACCCATCTGATCTGCCCCCCAGGACCCCACTTTGGCTCAGTGCACCTGCCTCAGCCTCTGCCTGCTGCTGAACAACTCTTGGCTTTTCGCCGAGACCACCTCCCTGTCATACTCCTGACTCTTGGTGCCTGGATTCTCTTATTTCTATAGTAGGAATCTGTCTCTCCACATTCCCTCGCCTGCTATGCTTCCTGTAGTCCTGAACTGGTGCAGTACCCTCCTCTCCTCACTTTTATTCTCTTTGACAGAAACTCTTTGGGTCGAGAGAAAGGGGGGTGGGCATTCACTCTGCGGTCTGTTAACATGGTCCAAGATACAGAAATGGCTGAGTATGAGTTTAGGCTTCCCACAACCTTGAACTTGAATGTTGCCTCTGTGGATAGTTGCTGTGTGGCCCCAGACAGTCTAACTCTTTGAATGGACAGACCGTCATTTGAGTTGTTTCATTCTCTGGCCACTTTAACAGCTTTTCTTCGAGTCTTCCGGTGAATATCAACACTTAATTCTTAGGTCTCTGCTGACACATGTTTAGAATGATAGACTTTTGCTAGTTATCGGAAGTGGTTGTAACAAGGCATGTCATCAGCAGTTTAAGGGATTCTTAAACTCCAGCAAAAAAATAGCCAAAGGTAAAGACGGGTAGGGGACACAGGCATCTGAGCAAGTACCTGAGTACTGTCACATGTAGTTAGCATGCTGTTGTGGAAATTAAGTGTTTCATAGAAACTGCCTTCCGAGCACAGAGCTTGCAGCTAGGACTCTGAAAGGATTCTGCCGCTGACCTTGGGGTTATTGGGGTCATTGTTTCCCCATGGCTTTATCATCTGTGTGTGCACTGCATGTGACTATGGAATAGCAGTGCTACTTTAGGGTAACGTGGATTTGTCTCAATATTTAAGTGAAGTGGGCACTGTTGAGAAGAGCCACTTCCTTTTGCCACGTGGCTTTGTTTATGTATCTCCCGCCACACTGGAGCATCTAGTTTCTGAAGCCTTATTTTAAGTTCACCCTGATTCTGGTCTCTTCTCAGTCTGACCATTTCTTACACACTTTTTTCACTTGCCCTTCTGAAAATTTAGTTCGGCCCATGAAATTACCTGTTCAAAAAGCTTTGCTAGCTCCAGTTGCCTCTGAGGGAGTCTAAATACCTCATAGCCATCCCTGAAACCTTTTGACTCTTCTTTGTGTAGCCCCTGTGGGTCTGCTCGCCATAAGTTTCGTCCTCCTGCACATCAGCTCGTTTTGGTTCCCCTGTGTGGAAACCCCAAAGTCTGGCCAAACATCTCCAGCTTGCCGACACTCTCTTTTTCCATTCTCATTGTGAACTGCTGATGAGGTCCAATTTATCGGACCTTTGTGGCCTGCTTACGGAAATGTATGTGTATTTCAAGGTCACACGGCTTTACCATTTTGGTATCTGCTTGGTTTGGGGCAGAGAACAAAGTCAGGTTTCTTCCTGTGGATCCAGCCCTCGAGACCTGCAGTGTGTGCTGCCTTCCCTTCCCCACACGTCCTTCTGTCTTCATGCAAACAGCATATAGCTTATACTGAGTCTCATCTCTGACACGGCCATTCTTACAACCTTGTCGTAGGCCGAGACGATGCTGGCATCCTGGTCTTTCTCTCCTACATGTGGATGTGATGTATTTCTGAACCAGCTGTCAGCCTCCTTTCTCTAGACCTCCAACTGCAACTATGATTAGAATAGATTGTCAATATATTTATTGGACAGTGGGGCTATAGCTCATTTTCTGTGCATTTAAATATAACAGTTGTGGTTTTTTTTCTCATTTTTAATGCCAAGAAAATATTTTTGTAGTTTGTTTTGCAATTCTTATTTGTATGTACTTATGTGCATTTGTGGGTATGATAGGACATGCTTGATTCATGAAGTACATTGCTCAAGTTAGAGTAGTCAGTAGTCAGTAATTCTGTCTCTGTGCATATTGTTGGTTTTTTTAGTTTTTAATTTCATTTTTAATCATGTGCATGTGTCTGCATGTTCACATTCATACAGTATCTGTGAAGATGAGGATGTCAGATACCTGGAGCTAGGATTACACAGTTGTGAGCTGCCTGTCATGGATGCTGGGAACCCAACTTAGGTCCTCCTCAAGAGCAGCTTGTGCTTCTCACACTGAGCCGTCCCCCAGGCCCCACATATTATCATCTCTGCACTGAGGACCATCAGCTTCTTCCCCTCTACCTATTTTGAAACCCACAGCACAGTGGAAACTATGCCTGCTCCTGTGCACTGTGGAGACCGGGACTGACTCCTGTTATCTCAGTGGTGTGCAGCCTTTCCCTGTCCCCCTCCCTTTCTACCTGTTCTGAGACCATGATTCTACAGTGTTCTGGTGCGGTGGAGGACCTGCTATGCTTGTCTTCCCTTGGGTGTTGTGTTTCATCTAACAAAATGTCCCTCAGTTCCATCCACGTGGCGCAGGTGATAGGATTTCACACTTTATGGCTGTGTCTGTCTACCATAGAGAAATCTACTGATTGGCAGACATCTTGGGCTGTTGTTAACAGTGCTGAATGAGACTCAGGTATCCAGGCATCTCCTGAAGCATTGAGATCGTTTCATCTCATATAAACCAGCAAAGGAATTTTAATTTTTTGAGGCATCTTATCTGTTTTGCACACTGCAGTATGGCTTGAATGCTGTGCCAGCACTGTGCCAGGCATTCTTGTCTCCTTGATGATAACTATCTGTCATAGAACTGTTGCATCACTGTGAAGAGACACCATGACCACGGCGACTCTTATAAAAGAAGACCTCTAACTCCTTTCAGCTTTTCTGATTGCAACATGCTTCTCCATCTGTGGTTCCACTCCCTGTCAGCAGCTCTCCTGGGCAGGCATCCCATGGCTCTGGCATGGGTCTCCAAGGTAATCCAGGCTTTAGTTCACAGCTTCAAGCAATGGTTTCTCTGGGTCTCTGTGCAATGGCACCCCTGGCACATGCCTGGCCTCAGAGGCTTTCCTTAGCTGTGGAGGGAGATTCCACAACCCCTTTCTTGTATCCTTTACTCTAGAACCAGAACCACATGGCCAAAGCCACTGTGATCTTCTGCTTGCTGGGGCTGGGACTTGGCCTCCTTGCAAACTCATTTGCATCAGCTTTCTGGGTTTGCTGGTTTTCCCCGTGTTTAAGCTTCCCTTTAATCTTTTTCACAAGTTGTAAGCTTAGCTGGGTGGGGCCTGCCCTGAGGTCACCACTGCCTGTATTCCCTTTAGCATCAGGCTTCTCCTCAGGAGTTTTATCTCCCTGAGCACTGGACTCAGCTCCTTACACTTCCTGATGCTCCTTTCCCTTCAGGCCGTACATCTTTCATTTTTCCTTGCTCAGCTTGCTCTTTTTCATTACAGATCTGCATGAGAGCGACCACTAATAACCAAGCAACAGAATCAATACTAGGCTACTCTGAAATCTCTACAAACACTGTCAATCCAAGAACTCTATAATTTAGCCTCAGGCATATTTTTCAGACAAGGGCAAAAAAGCAACCACATTCTTCATCAAAATGTCACAAGAATGGTCTCTCGGACACTTACTAATATTCTTCTCCTCTAAAATTTCTTGAGCTGGGCCCCACATCTCAAGTTGTCGTCGGCACTGTCTTCGTGTGATTGCTCATGGAGCCCTTTCAGCCCCACTTACTGCGTTCAAGTCCCCATATCCACATTCTCCAAACAAGCAAGCCTGTCTCAGCATCGCGCTGCTCCAACCATTGTCTTAGTCATTGTTTGAGTGTTATGAAGACACCATGACCAGGGCAGTTTTTATGAAGCATTTAGTCAGGTCTTGCCTACAGTGTCAGAGGTTCAGTTCATTGTCATCATAGTGGAAACATGGTGGTACGTGGGGAGACTCTGTGCTGGAGAGGGAGCGGAGAGTGCTACATCTGGATCCATAGGCAGTAAGGTATGAGAGAGAGAGAGAGAGAGAGAGAGAGAGAGAGAGAGAGAGAGAGACCGCCTGCCTGGCTTGAGCCTTTGAAACCGACAAAGCCCACCCTCAGTGACACATTTTCTCCATGAAGGCCACACCCTCTTCAACAAAGCCACACCTCCTAATAGTGCCACTCCCTAAGCATTCAAATATATGGGCTTATGGAAGCCATTCTTTTGTCTTACTTTGTTTTGGTTTTTTGAGACAGAGTTTCTTCACATGTCAGTGGCTGTTCTTGTAGATCAGGCTGGCCTCCAACTCAGAGATCCACCTGTCTCTGCCTCCAGGGAGCTGGGATTAAAGGCGTGTGTCACCACTGCCTGGGTTTTGAGGGCTGTTCTTACCCAGAGCACCATGCACCCCTGGAGCACATCTGAGGTGACAGTCATTTTGTTCCACGTGCCTTCATGGTTATTGATGCTTGATGCATTTTCACATGTCCTAAACCATTTATGTCTTCTTCCATGTATGTATTCAGGGGCTAGAGAGATGACACTCAACTGTCAAAATATTTGCTGCTCTTGAAGAGGACCCTAGTTCAATTCCCAGCACCCACATGTTAGCTATGTACCTCCATTCCCCAGGGATCTGATGCTTCTCTTCACTCTGCTTAGGCACTTGAATGGATGTGGTGTGTGTACACATACATACATACATACATACATACATACATCACATAAGTGTGAGGTAAAATCCATGAATCATGCATATGTTTAGGGATGGGGGAGAGGAGTTGTGAGTCCCACACTAGGTGGGGAGCTGTTGATAGTTAACAGTTTCTGGATAGGGGGAGTCAGTTTTCTTTCTTTTTTATATTTATTCGTGTGTGTGTGTGTGTGTGTGTGTGTGTGTGTGTGTGTGTTCCCATGGAGGTCAGAAGAGGGCATCAGGTCTCTGGAACTGGAGTTACAGGCGATGTGAGCCACTTGGGTGGTTCTGGCTACCACTGGAAACTGGACTCAGGTCCTTGGGCAGAACCAGAAGTACTCTTAATTACTGAGGCATCTCCATCCCTGGGAGTCAGTTTTCTTCAAGGGAGTGAACCCTGGTGGGTTGACCATGCTCCTGTGCGTGGCCCATACCGATGACTATACAGACAGCAGAAATTGGACTTGGTAGGGTATTAAAAAAAAAAAAAAAAAAAAGAGGAGGTAAAGTTGGGAGCGGGTGGGGTAGATCTGTGTTAGGGAGAGGAATGTGGTTGGTAGGATCCAAGTGCATTGCACACACGTGTGAAATTCTTAAGGAATCAATAAACATGTATAACAAATAAATATAAATATTCAGGTTCTCTACCCCGCTGCCCGCCCGCCCTCCCTCCCTTCCTTCCTTCCTTCCTTCCTTCCTTCCTTCCTTCCTTCCTTCCATCCTTCCTTCTGTCCAACTATTTGTCCTTTCTCTCTTTCTTTTGCTATTGAGTCTGTATTTTCTCTATGTCTTGGATCTAGCACACGATTTGGAAATGTCTCTTATTCTATAGGGTGCTCGTTTACTTGGTCAGTGGCTTCCTTTGCTATATAGAAGCTTTTCAGTTTGATGTAATTCTACTTATTTCCATTACCTGTATGTGTGCCGTATCTAATATTCATTCATAGTTAAACTATTCCCTCAAATTTGTTACCAAGGGGATTGTTATGGACTTATCAACACTTGATATTAATATTTTGGAATTGTTTTCAAATGAGAAAACATATTGATCCCGCGTGGAGCTTCAGTTCTGGAATTCCCATGTACTTATTTTCAGTTGTGGGTCAACACCCCCCTCCCTCCTCCCCCCGAGCACCCAGAAGGAAGAGCTGCAGCTGACGTAGACTCACGGCTCTATCCAGTGGGTCAGCACATGCCATGTGTCATGCCTTCGCTGGGCAGATTAGGAAGTGACTGCTGCTCTCATCCTTGGAGGCTCAACCCTCAGGAGGCCCTTCCTGCTCCAGGCCGAAGCTGGTGATGCTTGTAGCTGGAGGAGAGTCCAGTTGATGGCAGGAGCAGAAGCTTCCTCAACTTGTTCTTGTAACTTCCAAGCTTGAGAGCAAGTTTTAGAAACTAGAAAACAGAGCTAAGTTTGGCTCCCCCCCACACCCCACACCCCCGCCTCTTGCAGTTATCTTTGCTCTTAAGAGACTAAATTCTAAAATTCACATCAGTGAGGATTCCTTTTACAGGCTCAGCATGCTACTCACAAAAGATCTTGTAAAGTGAAATCTGAGTCTTCATGATTATGAAAGTGAGGTGAATTATGACCACCAGAGGCTCCCGGCACCTGTGGGTTTGCCAGGCCAGGAGAAAACAGAGCTTCTGGGTCTGCTTTAGCTACAGGAAGTTACTCAGATGACTCCTGGGGACACCACCTCCACCACTGCACTGTCTCCAGCACCATTTCCTTGGGGGTTTTTGCAGTCACTTTCTACACAGTGTGTATTATATAATCTGCACTCGTGGTAATGTGAAATCCATTAAAGGTCTGCGGTGTGTGTGTTTGTGTGTGTATATGTGTGTGTGTAAGAAAGAAAGAATGTGTTTGGGGTAGTTATTTTACTTCTAGTAGTTCAGGGAGTAGATTAAAATGTAAAAAACATTCCGTTTTAGCCCAGAGCTTCATCCTCACAGGGAGTATTGAGTTCACAGGGGAAAGCTTGGCAACCTTCTCTCTGTGTCTCACAGGCCTTTGAGAAAGGAGCAGGGCAGTTACACAGTAACTCAGGTCACCCGAGACAGCAGGACTTGCAGGGAAGGCGGGAGGACCCAGTGCCGAGGGCGAGGTCTTTGCATTATAAATCAGCTGAGTCAGACCTCTCAGACCTGAGGCCAGTTATAAAAACTTCTTTTCGGCCTGCTGATAAAACAGTGATGACCTCAAAGGAAAGAGCATGTGCAGCAAGTCTGTGTGAGGCTGGTGCAAAGCAGTGTGCTTGCAAAGCAGGCCGCCTGTAGCTAGGCCACTTAGACCTATAAAGTTCTGCATCGTCATCATCATCATCATCATCGTCCCCACTACCACCATCATCCTCTTCCTCCTCCTAATCCCTCCTATCATGTTTCTCGTTAGCCGTAGCATTTCGTGGTCCTTCTTGTGCAGAGGAGAAGAAACTTCAGGTGAGGACTTAGGAGACATAAGCTAGGGAAAAAAAAAAAAAAAAAAAAAAAAAAAACAAAAACCTCAAACCAAGATAAAAGGCACCAATAAGGCCAGCCCCAAGGTGCCAAGGTGATGGAAATCACTGAAAAGGGCCGTAGAAACCAGGCACCCGAGGGTAGTGGTGTGGCCTGTCCTCCCAGACACTGCAGGGGCTGGGGAGCCTAAGGTCAATCTGGCAAACATAATGGATTCTCTCTGTCTCTCCCTGTCTGCCTCTGTCTCTCTCTCCCCTGTCCCCCGCCTCTGTTGTGCGTTCAAATATTTAAAATAATATAAGCCTATAGTGTAAGCAAAGCAAGAAATCTCAGCAGGAAAATAGAAAGTACAAGCAACCACAGAAGGAACACTCGGCTGAAGAATAGAACATCTGAGAAGAACCACATTGGCTGGGCTGGCTACTGTGGCATTCTAGGTGGCAGAAAGAATCTGGAAGGTGGGTCAGTAGAAAACACACAGGCCAAACACCAGAGGGAAGGTGGAACAAAAAGACTAAACAGGGCAGGCAGGCAGGCAGGCTCAGCTGCTCGCCGATCAGATGTGTGGTGATGAGAGGACAGAGAGCCAGGCAGATGCAATGGATATGGGAAGAGTAGATACCGTCTTCACCAGATTCGGTTAGAAGGAAATAAATGTACAGATTCTAAAAGCTTGGGTGACCTCCCCAAGACAAATGCACATGAAAGCCACACACTGCACACACGTTAAAGGCCTCCAGAGAGTGACACATGCCGCAGAAGAGGAACCTTGGCACAGAGGGTATCTGACATTTTTAATAGAACCCATGAAGGCAAGGGCAAACATCTCCAAGTCCTGAGAAAACTCCCGTCGACCCAGAATTCAGTAACCGAAAACTAACTTCCAGGAGTGCAAGCAAAATAAATACATCTTAAGGTAAGTGGCATTCGAGGAGGTGACAAGAGCCCTGCACTGTGTGACGTGGTCTGAGTTTTTCCGAGTGAAAAGAAATAGTCTGAAGTAGGGCACGTGCTCGGGGACACAGAGCTCATCTGTGTATGCTGAATATGAAGACTGTATGGCCGCCTTCCTTTCTCTAAAAGCCATATGCTTGGAGCTAGGGAGGCAGATGGCTCCACAGTTATGGCCACTGGCTGTTCTTCCAGTGGACCCAGGCTCTGTTTCTAGCACCTGCATGGCAGCTTGTGGCCACCTGTAACTCCAGGTCTGGGGGATCTGACACTATCTTCTGGCCTCCAAAGGCACTGCACATGCATGTTGCACAGACAGATGTACATGCAGGCAAAACACCCACATACATAAAAACACTTGCTTAAGACTAAAATTTTAGCTCTGATTGCAGCTCACAGGGGTGAATTATATTTTGTTTGCTTGTTTTTCAGTCAGGGTCTCACTGAGTACACCTGACTGGAGCTCACACATGACTGGCCTCATACTCAAAGAGATCCTTCTGCCTCTAGCCTCCCATGTGCAGGTTTAAGGGCCTGTGCCACTATGCTGAACCATGAAATATATTTTATTTTCCTTTGTTGTCATTGAGAGCTGAAAATGGTTCAACTACTTTTAAAACATGTATGACAAACCGGGCATGGTGGCACATACCTTTAACCCCAGCACTCAGGAGGCAGAAGCAGGAGGATCTCTGTGAGTTTGAAGCCAGCCTGCTCTACAAACAGAGTTCTAGGACAGCCAGGGGTGTTACACAGAGAAACCATGTCTCCAAAACAAAATAAAAATTAAAAAACCAAGCAAACATGTCTGACAGATTCATTATATTCCAACACACAGAAACCCTGTGGCCCAGTGAGATAGCCCCTGGGCACCCATTTTATAGAAATGAGAACACATCTCCACACAATGTGCGAGATGTCCAAAGCAGTTTTACTCATAACAGCAAAATCTGGAGGTAGCCATCTTTCTCAGTAGAAGGAGAGATACATTAGCTGTCGCTTGTACATTATGTGCAAATAGAAATAAATCTCAAAGCCATTAGGCTGCAGCAGGAAATCCAGGCACAAAAACATCACATAGTTTATGATCTGAGCAGCAAGAAGTCTAGAGAAAGCAACCCTGTTCTGCAGTGAAGGCTCTCGGGGAGCAGAGGTCAGCGTCAAAAGCCGAGGAGGGAGTGAGCTAGGTGTGTGAGTCTGTCAGCTCATTGATGGCGGAGTTAAAATGTTAAATACACACCACATCGTGTATGCATGTTCCATGCAAACACGTTAAGCTCTATCTATCTGTGCTGGAACATTTAGGAGTGGTGTAGACTGTAGACTGTATGGAAGGCAGGTGGCCTGACGAAAGACACTCAACAGAGCATGCGGCTCTCTTGACTTTTGTGTTTTCGTGACTTTTGTACCATAGAACATTGGAAAAGAAAGGATAGAGAAGTTGTTTTGATGATATATTGTGAAGCTGGATCTGCATGGGAGAAGTTTGACAAAGCACCCTGTCGCTACCCTCCATGCCAGGGAGACAGCCACCACACATCTCCATCTCTTTCTTGGCTGTCCATACACTGCACACTTTAGGACAATATGGAACATGCTGGTGGCCAACTGGATGCCCCCACGTGCTGGGCTGCACAGTAGCCATGAGCACAGGTTGGCTGTGATGGGGTGGGAGACACCTGCCTGAGAGCACGAGACCACTGTGTCTTAGCTGACGGAATGCTTGCTTGCTCAGACAGTGGCCTTCTCCTAGGGTGGCTTCCCACAGTGAATGCTATAGAATAAGGCCACTGGCTGAGCACGGATTCAAGGTCACCAAGAGTTCAAAGGTCATCCTCAGCTACCAAGCAAGTTCAAGTCTAGCCTGGGCTACATGAGTAGCCCAGTAAATAAATAAGGGGCTGTGGGAGCTGGGGAAGGAAGAGAAGAGAAGAGAAAGAGAGAGAGGAAGCGTGCTATACAGGGATAGCTGAATAAACCGCTTGAAGAAGAACACGGTTGCCGTTGCCTTATTCTGCAGGTTGGACGTGGGTAGTGACAATTCTGTAGAGAAGTCCCTTATTTATTTACTATGTGGCTCAAGCTGTGGTCAACACACAGAGATCACCTTCCTCTACCTCCCAAGTTCAGTAACTGATAGCTACTACACACACACACACACACACACACACACACACACACACACATGCACGTGCAATACACTGGGCACATAAACAACAGTTCCTTCTCTACAGAATTGTCGCTACCCACGTCCGACCCTCGGAATAAGGCAACGGCAACCGTGTTCTTCTTCAAGCGGTTTATTCAGCTATCCCTGTACAGCACGCTTCCTCTCTCTTTCTCTTCTCTTCTCTTCCTTCCCCAGCTCCTGCAGCCCCTTATAAGCATTGCCTTGATCCTATCAGCAGCTGCCACAAAGTCACTAATGGGCCACTCTCAATCATGCGAGGTGGGGTGATCGGGTAACCACACCTCCCAGTGCATACAACTCCATATATGGAGTTGTCTTTTCTCTCAAGCAATGCTATGCCAAGTGCCACTTTGTAATGGTGAGAGTGGAGCTGCTTCCCACACAGAATACCCCCTCCAGCAAGAGATCTGGATGCCTTAGTTCACACAAGAGAGGAAAGTGCCTTTCTTGTGAGAGGAGCTGTGTGCCTGTCTGTCAGGAACTGTCGGAGCTTAGCACAGTAAGATGGCCGCAGTGCTGTTTCTGGTTCATTCCTACTGTGCCTTGAGATCCTGTAAGAAAACAGGAGAGCAAATCAGTAAGACGGCTTTAGCAGTCAGTATCACAAACTGTACACCAGTTTCACTGTTTGGAGCAAATCATGACGTTAAGTCTCTCCTTGTTGAAAGTAAAACACATGCTATTAGGAAGGCCTCCGAAGCTCATAGGGCAGACCAGTGGTTGTGTGGGAAGCTGCTTTAGAAGCAGGGCCTTACAGAACAGAGCCTGGTGTCCCTGCAGAGCCTGTGTGTTTTCCAGCCCTGTGATTATTAAATGTGTACTCTGCTGCACTGGACTTTAAGAACCCTCTAAATAGGATCCAAGGTTCTTTCTCTCTTTTAATAAAAAAGTTTATTTTTTCTTATTTATGGCTGGCAACATAGCTTAGTTTGCAGAATCTTGTTGGGTAGAGAAAGTCCTGGGTTCAGTCTCTGGAAGGCTCCAGAGATGCCTGGTGGTGCACACCGGCATCCGGGCACTCGGGAGGCATTCACAGGTATTCAGGTATCATTGCCTTTATGGTGAGTTTAAATATCATACAAACATTTTGGCTTCCATAGAGGTCACACACATTCACAGTGAATGCTATATTTGTTCAGACTGCACGTGAGCGTGCTCACCTCTGATTTGTTCAGACTGCACGCGAGCGTGCTCACCTCTGACACTTCGTAGGCCTTCTCTTCTTGTGCTGCCAGCTGAGTCTGGGCCTTGTACACGCCAGTCAGATGCTTCGCCATAGTTTCTTGGCATTGGTATCATTATAGCTACCCTGCTTGTACTCTAAGCATCAGGAGTCAGTCCTCTTCCAGAGCAGCCTGAGCCCATTAACCACCGAGTGCCCATCCCCACACAGCCTTTCTCCAGTCTGTCAGGTGACCCGTGTTCAAGCACCACAGCCTCCCACGCTTCTGTTTTATTCTTGTGGGCACCCTTAATAAATAGAAACTTCCTCCTAGATCATTAAAATTGGTTCTCCATAGAAATACGTTAAATCTAGATAACGTTCTGTAGACAAACTAGGAATGGCAGCTGCTATTTCTTGGGCTAGCACAGTCCTTCATGTCTCAGTTGCAAAGAGGAAGTGACTGGCGGACACACAGCCAGTGAGCGGGAGGAGGAAGAGCCATGTGTGTGTCGTTGCAAAGCCTATCTGTATTTCAAATCGGTTTCTGTTAGTACCTGTGTATTTAAGTGAACTTCTTATAAACGTGATGTGTTATGGAGAGTGGATAAATAATTCCCAAACGGATTTTCTGTGAATTTTGCAAACTAAGCATGCCTTTCTAAGCTTTGCTCAGTCCAGTGTTTCAGCCACTCAGGAGTCCGGGCACAGAAGGACGAGGGCTGTCCTGAGGAGCCGGGACCAGGCTGTTTCCTTAGTTTTCCTCTTGTGCCTCCCCTTGTTCTCAAGCCACCCGGTCCCCGTTAGCGCCGTCTGGACTCCGGTGGCTCAGGTTTTCTGTCGCTTCGGTATCCCCACTGGTTGTTGACTCTTTACAGCCTCTGAGTTTTCCGCTTTTGCAGTGGCCTTATCAGCTCTTTTCACTCAGTGGCCAGGGTGTGGTCTGCTTTGTCACTGCTACCTCTGAGATTCACAGAGGCTCTTGGGTTTTGGCTTGAAGCTTTTACCCCATTGCAACATTCTCAGGCATTGTCTCTTAAACGCTTTTCTATCCCATGGTTTTTGTCCTCTCAGTCTCTCAGAGCTGAGACTGTTCCTAACCTTATTTCTGTTTCCTCCCCTTCCCAGACCACACATTTCTCTCTCTTGTCCAGAGCTTGTATGGGTGTTTTGCTTGCACACGTGTACCATTGAACATCAAGTCAGAGTCTCCTCAAAGAATAGACCATGCTCTGAACCACTTAGCCACCTATCTAGCACCTATTTTTTTTTTGTTTGTTTGTTTTGTTTTTCGAGACAGGGTTTCTCTGTGTAGTCCTGGCTGTCCTGGAACTCACTCTGTAGACCAGGCTGGCCTCGAACTCAGAAATCCGCCTGCCTTTGCTTCCCAAGCGCTGGGATTAAAGGCGTGCGCCACCACTCCCGGCATACCAATTTATTCTATCTTTAGTTATGTGTATATGTGTGTACATGTGTGTGTGTGTGGATATGTATACATGGGTACATGTGACTTGGAGGCCAGAGATGCAGGATCCCTGCAGCTGTATTTATAAGTATTGTGAAATTCTTAACACGGCTGCACACAAACCAATCCAAGCCCTTTATAAGAACAGCGCATGCTCTTAGCGGACGAGCCATCTATCTCTTCACTCCTGAAACTGATTGTTTTAAAGTGCATTTTATCTCTTATTGTCTCATTATATTAACTTTTATCTTATATGATGAGTGTTCGTCTTCATGCCTGTCTGAGCACCACATGCTTGCATAGTACCTGCAGAAGGCGGAGGAGGGCGTCAGCCTCAGATGCCTGTTCTCCACCATCTGGGTTCAAGCCCAGGCCCTCTCAGCCACTGAGCCATCTCTCTTGCCCCATCTTAATTCGGTTTTAGCTGAACATTTTGATATCAGTTTATTTCACATCCTGTTTCCAAGGGTCCATGGATCTGTTTCCCTTTTCTTTCCATTGCTCCTGGTTCCACTGTGCTTGGTTCCTTTCATACTGACTACTGACCATGATATCTAAACAGTATTCAGCATATCTTCGTGATGTGGTCTTCTCCATGGTGGGGGCAGCTTCTTTGATATCTGATAGGCATTTAGAGAGAGGTGATCTTAATTGAGAAAGATAAAGCCTGGGATGATCCTAACACCTGCCTCTGTCCGACCTGGTCTTCACCCTGAGCCTGTGGTGTTACTCTTAGAAGCTGAGACTTTCATTTTTATCTGTGGTCCTAGAAGAATGCCAAGAGCAAGATGGTTAGTGTGTGAGGTGCTTGTCTTGTCATCTTCTAGGTGGGCGCTTCCTATGACATCTCACAGCAAAGTGCAGTGAGATGCGTTAGAAAAGGTGCATGAGCTTCCTTCCATCGTGCTGGGCCTTTAAGTCAAGGCTTCCTTAGTAGCTTTGAGCTAGTTTTATCTGTGTGTGTGGGGGGGGAGGGGGTGCTGAGCAGCTCTGGTAAGAGTCTGGACTTCCTGGCAGCCACCTCATGCTCACCTTTGACCAACTGGATGACTGCACACCTAGTGTTTGCCTCTGCCATGGATCTCTGCCCATCCTGCCCCTAATGCCCTGGATCACGCTGGTGCCTTTAGCACCCTGGCTGTTTAATTACAGTTCTGTTCTACTTGTTCCTGGGAACCGGTTTTCTCTGCTAGGCAGCAGTCTGTTGTGTGCGTTTTTATAAATGTTTTGGTTCCTGATGCTATTTATTTAGAACCACATCTGTGGACCAGATGAAGATCTCAGACTTTGCTCAGCCCTCATGTCGTAGCAGTGACAGCCAAGGCTCTGACAGACCCACCAGAGGACACACAGACAGCTACTGACTCTTCAGCCGGGGGCTTCCAGCTTCTAGCCCATTAGTCTTAACACTGCTTCACTGATACTGTAGTATTTGTGGGCTTTCCTCTTTTCCTGAGATTATAAACCATGGCTCATTATGCACTCTCTGACAACTCAACCTTGCCTTGATTTCATTTGCGTTGTTTTCTGATGGACTTCATCCAATGAGAAGAGAGCTTTTAATTCAGGATCTCAGGAGAGAGGGAAATCCCACCCCTGGTGAGCAGTGTGTGCATGAGACTTGGAATCCATCTTTAGCCCATTGTCAGCGATGACTTTGAGTCTGGAGAGGACGACACAGAGCACAGTACACCTTACACCTGTCTGCCTTGCTGGACTCATAATGAATTCCACCTTCCGCCTGTCTGTGAGGCTGTGATCACAACACCCCACACCTTCCGCCTGTCTGTGAGGCTGTGATCATAACACCCCACACCTTGTGCCTGTCTGTGAGGCTGTGATCATAACACCCCACACCTTCCACCTGTCTGTGAGGCTGTGATCACAACACCCTACACCTTCCACCTGTCTGTGAGGCTGTGATCATAACACCCCACACCTTCCACCTGTCTGTGAGGCTGTGATCATAACACCCCACACCTTCCGCCTGTCTGTGAGGCTGTGATCACTACACCCCACACCTTGTGCCTGTCTGTGAGGCTGTGATCATAATACCCCACGCCTTGTGCCTGTCTGTGAGGCTGTGATCATAACACCCCACACCTTCTACCTGTCTGTGAGGCTGTGATCGTAACACCCCACGCCTTGCGCCTGTCTGACTCTGAGGCTGTAAGGGATCCTCATCATCCCTAGTCTTCAGCCCACCGACCGCTGGAACAGTGTGGCAGCTTGCTGCAGTTGGCAGTAACGTCTTGAGCCTCACCTGCAGTTTACTTTGAAGAGTTTCCCACCAGTAAAATCAACAGCTTTTGAGTCACTTCATGAGTGATGTTTATGGAGTGGAGCTGACTCCAGCTTACGAATCCTTGGAGGGGCTGCTGGCAGCGGCTTTTCTGGCAATGTTTTTTGACTGAGGGTATCTTCTGCGGCACAGGATTGTGTGATGTTGCACCTGGATAGTATACCTTTTGGCCTGTTAAAACAGGTGATAGAAACCGATGAACAGAAAATGACATTAATGGAGAATAAATATTACTTAATGTTTGACCTCTATTCTCCAAAAGCTACTTTCAAATTTATGGGTTAAAAAGCTTTAATGGTGGAGTGTAATCTGCATTTACTAACAGTCGGCAAAACCACAAGGTTTCCCTGGGTTCCCAGCTCCTAGAGACACAGCATGGAAGTGAGGCAACGTCTCATCCAGAGCCCGAGCTGTAACTGCGTTTGCCAGGGCTGTAATTTCCTGTGCTGTGACTTTCTCATGTCTGAACTTTTGGTTTAGAAAGTAACCCTCAAGGGTCACATTTGAAATTTGTTCTTTTTTCTAAAAATGCAGTTTTAGGGTTCAAATGTTTCCTCAATGTGTGTGCGTGTGTATGTATATGCGTGTGTGTGTGTGTGTGTGTGTGTGTGTCTGTCTGTCTGTCTGTCTGTCTGTTTCTGTTTGTTGCCCTCCCAACCCCCAAGAGTTAAAGACAGTCAGTAAACAAGAGATAATTCAATAGTTCTCGGGCATTTAGTCCAGAGTATCACACTCTGTATGTAATAAGGGCATTTAATTCTCACTTTGGCATGTAGTAGCCCTGCTCATCCTGACTGCTGGAAGAGCATTGGCTGCCCAGGTCCCTCTCGGATATGCATTTCCTCATCTCAGTGAAACACCTTTAGAATCAGCTGCTTTTCCAAACCCTTCCTGATTAGCCAGTGCTTCTAAAACCACATCACAGAACTCTATGTGAAAACGGACTTCAAGTAAATTTGGCATTTCTTAAATGCAAGTCCTTGTCACACCCAAAGCTGTTGTGTTATAGAAGTCAGTATCCTGACACTCTGCTAAAAGTCAAAGCTCATCCCCAGACATTGTTATTAAATGTAGCTAAATCGGTCTGCTGAGGATAGCCAGTGTACAAAAATAACTTTAATGAACAAGGCTGGGGACAGTGCTGAGAGACCATGAGCACTTGAAAGGAGAAATTAAAAGTAGAATAAAGGATCAGGGAAGCAAAGCAGTGTGTTTCTGGTGGGACTGAGTTCCTGGGGGACCCTGAATTCAAATTCTTTTAAACTCGCATTTGAATCTTAGCTTTCAGAGGCCCTGATGCCACTGAGATCCTGCAGCTCGCAATGGCGCCTTCATCTCTTGTCCCTTCAGAAGCCTCCAGTTACAGCCTTGAATTTAAAAATAGCAAGGAAATAAGGGAAAATCATAAACCTGGCTATAATAAAATTAGTGCTTGCGTGAAAGGCTATTGCCAGGGAACAGCTTTTAGAAGGCCAGGTGCTGCCAAAAGGCCGCTGGGTGTTGGCAGTCACCAAAACTTTACTGGCCAGCTCACTGCGACCTGAATGAGGCATTTTATTAAAGGCATAGCAGCTTCCCCTCATGCTCATGAGTGCTAACTGTTGTTTCTAAGTAATAAAAATGGGTCAGAAAAAGGATTGCCACAAGAAGTAAATGTGTGACTTCCCTTACCTAAGTGGAAGTTAGAAATGAGTAGAAACAATGCACCTCTCAGCCAGACCAGGACAGAGCAGGCCCAGTGAACAAGGGACCTGTGTGCAAATGAGCACTGGCAGCAGGACACCCGGCCCCATTAATCTGCAGAGGGAAAGGTAGGAATCAGATGTGAGGTCTGGCAAGGATCCTTGCACTTGCAATTAAATTTGCCAGTAGAAGATCTGGAATTCTCATTAGTACTTGAGAGGAGAGCTGATTCTCTTTCAGAATCAAATATTTTCGAACTAGTGTGTCACGGAGCCTGCTCTGGTTCAGTGGTCTCACTGTGAAGCGTGCGTTACTGTGGCAGTTGGCCCTCCTCCTCACATACATCATTAACATAGATGAGCCTCACAGCCAGTCTTCCCTGATGTGTCTGTGACCTGGCTGGAAAACAGTCTCCCTAACCCCATGAATCCATCTTGAGAAGGATACATTATGGCTCGTCCATGCTGTCGCTGCAGCTGAGTTTGGGGGCCTCTCCTGGGCCACTGCAGGCAGCAGCTATTGTACTTCTCCATAGTGTCCTTGTTTCTACAAGTGTTAAGAAGAATGAGCCAGATGATGTCGGTCCTTCTGTTCTTGTGAGGGTCAGACAAGTGAGAACACTGGTTAAATTGAAAGCTTTCATTTCTCTGAGCTGCCCCGTTCCCCAGGCTCAGCACACCTGTGCACCCACTCCCTGACCCCAGCACACCTGTGCACCCACTCCCTGACCCCAGCACACCTGTGCAGCACTCCCTGCCCCCCAGCACACCTGTGCAGTCACTCCCTCCCCCCAGCACACCTGTGCAGTCACTCCCTGCCCCCCAGCACACCTGTGCAGTCACTCCCTCCCCCCAGCACACCTGTACCCCTACTCCCTGCCCTCAGCACACAGTGCCTTGCTTTCCCTTTGCAGTATGCTGAGTGTGGATCTAGAGACCAGTGGCGTCATCTTTATGGCATGCATGCTTCAGCATGCCCATTAAGTAAGATAAAATACCTGACATTGAACTGTGAAAATGTCAGGGAAGTTTCCTGGAAGCTGACCAGCATGGGTTCCAGAGGGAGGACATGCTCTCTGTCCTGAACCATTACTATGGAGAATGGGAGCTAAGTCACTTCAGAGACATTACAAAAGGAATGACTGAAACCTTGGACAAAGACTCTTGAGTTGGAAAATTCTCTAACTGATGTCCTTGGCACTGAAATGCTTAGGAATGCCCACTCCTGAGGCGGTACCTCAGGGTAAGGTTCTGCATTGTGACTGGCTGATAGGGCTGAGTCCAGGTTCCTCCTCTGTCCTGGTTCTCCTCTGAAGAACGCAGCCTGGGTTATTTACCTGCTGCTCAGCCTGTCAGACATCCAGACCTCTTGTCTACTTTTTCTTCTAGTTTGTGTTATTCACAAAGAAGACTTAGTCATAGGTGAGGGATTATCGTAAGGCTTGGGTCCTCCTCCCAGACTTACAGTCGGCAGCTCGGCTCAGCTTCTTCCCCATTGGCTCCAGTGCCATTTGCATTGGCATATCCCTGCTGTATTGTCCCGGGTGACTGTGTTTTAAATGGGATAGATTTCTGCAGCTGATAATGTGTTTTCTTCATCGATATGCCAAAACTATTGATATGCCGGGCTATTGATATGCCATTGATATGCCAAGGTTATTGATGTGCCTGCTGGAGAAGCCCTACAGGAAATAGGTATAGAGATTAAACTGCATTTTCTTCTTGCTGGAACCCACACTTTTGTGTAGTTAGGTAGAGACAACAGAAATCATAAGTACAAAGCCTATTGTAGGTCATGCGATCCAGTATTTAGCATAGTCCCTGCCAGTCTCCACGTGCACCAAGCTAAACGTTGCAGTTTTCTCAGATATGTGCCATCCTCAAAATGTAAAGTACTGGATGTCTTCTGATTTTGAGTTTAAAAGTAGTGTCACAGGAAGGGATCAGCTCAGTACTAAAAAACTAATTGTTCATCAGTACCCAAAGAATGACGGTTCCCAAATCTTCATGCACACGAAACTTATGTCCTGGAGCTGCTGTCTGTCATGTGGCCGTTCCAACAGTACCATCCCCACATTTGTAGGGCTATTGAGTGAACATGTTCCCAGTGCTTACCAGTAGTGTGCATCTGTTTTCTGTTGCCATAGCAACCATAAGACCTCATTTACCTGAAACAGCACACTTCCATTTAACAGCTTTGATGCATGCTGGGCTCTGTGCATTTATTAAGTAAGTGTAGCCATCCAACTTCAGTCTTTCTGCAGCCTCCTCAGCCAGGCTTCCCCTGAGATGCCCAGGCCTATCAGACCCGTCCAGGAGCAGGTCTCCCTGGCCATGCTCTTTTGAGCCAGGCAGAAGAACAAATGCTTACTAACCTGCTTTCACTCCACTGAGTAGCATTTTCCCTAAGGAAATGGGTTCCGTCAAGCCCAGTGTCTCTTCACCACATCCCCAGAGCAAGGAGTGAAAACCACCATTACACTCTTCTCCAGGGTGTGGAGGCTCCTTCACCTGATAAGGGTGTGGTAAATGCTTTCATGTGCACTGCTCTCGGTTTGATTCCGTTTGAGAATTGGCTTGAACTGCTATTTCTGAGCTATTTGGGCTCTCCATTTCTAGGCACCGTTAAAGGAATGTCGCTGGGGATATTTTCTGTTCCGAGTTCCCTGCGGCCCGTGGTCACTGCGGTCTGACTGAGCATATGGATGACTTTGGCTTTTGGTTTAAAATTATTCCCTCTAATGTTTGTCTTGTCCTAAGAATCTTAAGTGTATGTATAAAGCCAGTCACCCACAGCCCGACATCAGATGGGACTTTTGGGTAGTAGCTGCTGGTCATTTGGCCGATCTGATGTAATAATGAAAGGTCTATCTGTGAAGACTCTCTCTGGGCCTTGGGCACATGCCATATCTCCTCCTCTGACTGAGTTATCACAGAAAGTGGTGACGTTGCCTCCGCCTTGCAGACCTTCCAGCAGGCGTCCCCTGGTGTCTGTCCTCTCCCCACAGAGGCTGACTGAAGGGGGTAACTGAGTGAACAGCGATGAGGAGAAACCCAGCTTCCCAGTTAGTTCTTCACCAGACAAGCAGGTCGCAGGCTGGCCACGGCACCAACACCTACAAGACAGCACTGCCATCTTGTAGTAGGAGCAGGGCATGAGTCTTACAGTTTGATTAATTGCATACGTCACCAACTCTAATAATAACAGTTTGCAAAAACCCTTGTCAACAAAGCAGCAGCGTGCGACTCATGCCTCAGTCACCTTGTTTTCTTGACCACTTAGAGAGAATCTGTTGTGGATTTTATTTTGTAAATATTTATGTATTCACATATTGACTTATTCTCAAGAACTTCATTGATAAAATATATTATTTATTTTGAAGCAATCATCTTATAGGTAAAAATAGAATGTGATAATTTAAAATGTTCAATTGACTGTGCAATGCTGTTATTCCTAAAGAAAGTGAGGGATCAGAAATCACTCATGGCATGAGTCACCCTTGCATTTAGCTCTGGAATTTTCAGCCATGTTTCAGACTTTTTCCCATACAACTCTGTGTATGTCATGGACACTTTTAGTTCAGGGAGTCTGAATCCCAGGTCTTCATCTATAGCCCTTGTCAGAAGACACAGAGCTGGTCCATTCACCACAGCAGTGCCATGAAGGATCTGTGTGAGCTGTCTTTGTGTGTCTCACACACAAAGTACATACCTAGTAGTTGAATGTCATCATGTATGGAATATGTATCAGTCAGTCTACCTTCCCACCCACCTAACTACCTACCCACCCACCTACCTACCTACCCATCTACTTATTCACCTATCCACCCACCCACCTACCCACCCACCTACCTACCTACCCACCTACTTACCCACCTACCTACCTACCCACCTACCTACCTACCTACCCACCTACCTACCTACCCACCTACCCACCTACTTATTCACCTATCCACCCACCCACCTACCCACCCATCTACCTACCTACCCACCTACCCATCCACCTACCTATTTACCCACCTACTTATTCACCTGTCCACCCATCCATCTACCTACCTACCCACTCACCTACCCACCTACCCACCATTCTCTTTTAAATCTTCTTTTTCCTTCCCAGAAGCTCTGTGGTCATCCTCATCATTCTCTCCTGAAGATGCTAAGCCAGCAGTTTTCAACCTATGACCCCTTTGGGGAGGGGGTCAAATGACCTTTGCATAGAGGTCACGTATCAAATATCCTGCATGTCAGCATTTATATTATGATTTGTAACAGTAGCAAAATTACAGTTATGAAGTAGCAACAGGGTAATTTTCTGGTTGGGGTTAGCACGTGTGAGGGGCCATGTAAAGGTGTGAGGAGGGTGAGAGCCGATGCACTAAACGCTCCCATTCACGCCCGAGTTATTTCCCAGCTGTTGGGTTTTTCTCCTTCCTCTTTTCTCCTTCCTCCTTCCTTTTCACTCCATATTCTTGATCCCTGAGACCCGAGAGCAGAATTTCGGAGTGAAAGTTTAACCATGATATCTCCTGGAATCAGATCCACAGGTCCAGACTTGCTGAAGCCCACAAATCAGTCTGAACTCATTAACCACCAGTGTTCACAATCCAGTACTGAATCATCTCTCCACTCTCCTTTACAACAGTGTTCTGGATCCAGACCTACCTTACAGTCTCCTACTTACTTCTCTTATCTTGAGATCAACATTAGGTCAAACTCCATCTCGACAGACAGACAGACAGACAGACAGATAAACAGACAGGCAGGCAGGCAGGCAGGCAGGCAGGCAGACCGGCAGACCGGGCCTTCTACTCACCTCACAACTGTCTGACTTCTAAGTTATTCTCATGACTCATGAACTGGCCATCCCTGTAGGGAAAGCCTTGCTTGCCCACTGCCACTTGGGATCTGAGGGCTGTCACACCGGACATCAGTTGTATAATGGAGAGGCCCTGCTCCTCTCTCCTCCACGGGGCTCTCAGCAGTAGCAGTCATTCCTGGATCCTTCACAGAGTCCCTTTGCCCCAGCACACATTTTTAACTTTAGGGAGGGACCCTCATGTTTGATTGTATCAGAGATCAAGCTGTTGAAGGAAAGACTGAGTGGTATTATGGACACACAGAGCTTACTGAGATACGTGTATCGTGAACAGGTTGCTTTGAAAGCTGTAACTTTAATTTTGCCTCCTTAGTGTGCAGAAAACTCGGTCTTGTTTAGTAGCCAAGAACCATCATTTGCATAAAGTCTAATTTACAAAGTCAGCGGAAATAAGCATTTGTGTCAGGTACAAATGGATGTAGCTGTTGAAGCCGTGGGGCGTCTCTGCGGACTGATGACCCTGGTTTCCACCCTGCCGAGTAGCACAGCAGTTGTCTGGACATTAGCCCAGACCTTGTTTCAAAGTTTTCCTGGTCTCCTTGTCCTTGTTATTGAGTTGTAGAGACAGTGGGGTGAGGGTGGCCGTGGGGACTACATGTCTAAAGCGCCAAGTTATTCCTTCTGCTCTTCACAACATCCGTGTTGACCCTGTATCATGTCAGTTCAGATGGGAGTCTCCTGTCCAATGTTTCTTTTAAAACCTTTTATTATATTTTGTGTGTATGTGGTTTTGTTATATGTGTGTATATATATATATGTACATGTGTATATGTATGTGTGTATGTGTGTATATGTGTGTGCATGCATGACTGTATGTGTCTTTCTGTCTTTGTGTGTGTGTATATATATATATGCATGTGTATGCATGTATATGTATATATATATATGTCTTTCTGTCTGTATGTGTGTTTGTCTGTGTGTATGTGTGTCTATGTGTATATGTGGGTGCATTTCTGTATATCTGTGTGTTGCATGGGTGTGTATCTCTGTATATGTGTGTATGTGTGTGTATGTTTATATGTATGTATATGATGTGTGTATGTGTACATGTGTGTCTGAGTGTATATATGTGTGTATGTCTGTGTGTGTCTATGTGTATGTATGGGTGTATATTTTTCTGTGTATATATGTGTGTATATGTCTATATATGTGTGTGTGTCTGTATGTGTGTGTATGAACATGTATGTATACATACGTGTGTATATGTGTATTTGTGTGTGTATACATGTCTGTGTGTATGTGTCTTTCTGTATTTGTATGTATATGCATGTGTGCATGTATATATATGTGTGTCTTTCTGTCTGTGTGTGTGTCTATCTGTATGTTCATGTGTGTCTGTGTATGCATATATATGTATTTATGTGTGTATATATGTATGTGTGTATGTCTCTGTGTGTATACATGTGTATATGTGTGTATGCAGACATGTTTGTGTGTGTGTGTGTACATGTGTGTGCATATGTGTACCTGCGGAGTTCAGAAGAGCCTTTGGATCACCTGGAGCTGAAGGTAGCCATGAGCTGGGTGCTAGGTACTAGGAACCAAGTCAAGGTTCCTTTGCTCAAGAGCAGCAAAAGCTTTTACCCACAATGCCATTGTTCCAGCTCCCTCTTTAATGTTTCTGAAACAGAATCTTAAAGCATTAAGTCACAAAACCCTTAAGGATCAACTGGTCCAGGGTCTCATGGCCTGGGCTCTGTGAGGAGTTGGAATGTAGTCCAGTGATACAGAGTTTCTGCTCAATTCCTCTCTCCTCCCCTTTCCTCCCCTTCTATTGTGTGGGATGTTCTTAGGGATGGAACCCAGGGCTGTTCATGGCAGGGCAGTGTGTGGCAAGGCAGTGCTCTACCATTCCTAGCCCTTAATGATAAAAGGCTTCTGTGGGCCTAGTGTATGTGTGATAACCAAGGTTAAACACTGAGCTTAGTAGGCTTCTTTCTGTAGGCATTCTTGGAGTTCCAAGTGAATTAAGGCTTTACTGATCCAAAAGGGAGAGGTGAACCAAGGTGAACCAAGGTGAACCAAATTCAAATATTTGAATTTTCTTTGTTATGGACTGTGTATTAACATCAGTTTGAAAAATATGCTTGCAATAGCATGTTGGAAAGAGTATGTTGTTCAAAACCACTGAAATAGTTGGCCATGATGGCCATGCCTATAAATGTTATTTCTCTGGAGGCCGAGGCAAGGAATTTGACAATAACCTGAGCTACATAGAAAATTCCAAGCTGGCCTAAGCTACATAGCAAGATCCATTACAAAGAGACAAACAATCTTATCAAAATACCTTTCTAGTACCTGAAGAATAACAACCACACTGTGGGATGTGGCTTGTGAGACTGAGGAGCTGAGCTTGTCAGTGAGCCAGGGCAGATGACTGACAGGTGCCATCCTCCTCTTTGTGGCTCCTCACAGCACACGGTCCCTCCGATGCTCACTGCATCAGTGTTTTCAAGTGGTCTGTGTCCTGCTAGAATGCTATTCTGTCACAACAGAGCCTTTGTATACTTAGGCCTATACTGTGTTCCTAGCGTCTGGGACACAGCTTTGCACACAGTAGAGACTCAGGAACTACGACTTGACTGAGTCGATTGTCACTGGGAAAAATGAACAGTGTGAATAAGCCCAGGCCAGGAAGGCAGGTGCAGCCTCACCCTCTCCTCTGCGGCCATGAGGGGCTCTGAGGGTCCAGCAGGGTGGGAGGCCCTGCAAAGTCCGTCTGTGAGAAGAGAAGAGCCATCATGATCTTGCACAGTAAACATGGCTGTGCCCATTCCTCACCAAGGAGGAAATCCATTAGAAAAGGAGCCTTCTGACGTAGGAGCAGGCTAAGGTGGAGGAGGAGGAGGAGCCTGCTTCACCCTCCTGAAATTGCAGCTCGGGTGACTTGAGCAGGCAAGGCAGCCCTCTGTTGTGGCCTGATGGTGACCCTTGGCGTCCTTCCATCTTGAACCTAGGAGCCCTGGGCCAGGCTCCAAGTCACGGTGAACAAGTCAGGCAGCGGCAGATTCCTTTCTGGGCAGTTCTTCAGGCTTGAGGGTGTTTCTATTATGTTTGCTTGATTTTTGGATTTGTGGAATTTTTCCTTTTATTTACTAGGTCCATCGTGGTAAAAATGCATTCCTCCTTTGTCTTTTAGAGATAATAAAAGGGCAGGTTGAAGACACTGAACTATCATGATAATTCTAGTTCTTGTCACGAAGAAATGGATTTTTTTTTTCCTCTCCCAGATTTCAGGTTCCTTTCTGTCATAAACTTATCAAGAAGAATAAAAGAAAGACATTTGCCCTGGTTCCTCTCTGAGAGGGAAAGACACACTCCTGTTCCATTAGTGACGGAGCAGGCACAGTAACGTCCTAAAGAATTACTACAAAGTGGGTCCCCTGAGACACAACCTGTCTCCAGGACAGAACCACAGAGGCTGGCTTTCTCCACGTCTGTGTTTGCGCTGTTAAAACCTCATGTTTGGTCCCCAGACAAAGCGCAGGCTCCATGAGTTCCTTGTGAATGTCTCCCACACCTGCTCCCGCCTTTTCTCTAAAGTGGCCACACGAGAGAGCCTGCCTCCACCGAGATGGCAGAAATGGTGAAGACATTTTCCGGTAAATGCGTAGACAGTTGATCTGAAGTGAATGGCAGAGAGCCTCAGGGGTGGAGGGTCGGGGCTCAGAATAGCTTTCTGTCTCTGTTCCCGGCGGCTCCTTCTGTCCTTTCCCCTCTTTGCAATTTTCACTGAGACAAATCATGTGACCATGTCACCACAGTTCTGAATGCCAAATATCTAAGTGTCTTCAAAGTGCAGCACAACATTCTTAAAGGCAAGTAGTGAAGCTGTTTCATCTGGCATCTCCATGACTGCTTCCTTAGTGGGTTCTAGACTACCTCACACACAAATGTGGCTGGCCAGTTCTCTTTTTTTCCACAGCTTTTCTCTTTTTGAGCATCTCTGTCCACCGAACACACAGCACATTGTGTTTTCTCTTAGAAATGTGATAGGATTTGTTTTGAGAATATCTGTAACAGTCTAGTCTAGGTTTTTATAGTGTTTATACTGTATTTTAGAGACACGGCCATTTCTCGTAGTTTTGTGCCATGCCTAGGTATTTTCTGAACTGACACCAATTACCATGTTGTCTCCAGTGTTCCAAGTCCAAGATGAAAATTACAAAATATCAATTTGACATCATTATGGCAGCTACTGTCAAACTGTCCCTTTATGGATTAGTGAACACTGCTTACACCTTTGTACGCACAGTTTGCTCTTGCATCTTAAAAGTTGTCCGTGCATCCCACCAATGTGTTGAGTGAGCGAGCTCCTGTTGGAAGCCTTGGTTTATGGCTCTGTCCCAGTGTGAAGCAGCTTTTCTGGCGTCCACCAGCTCTGGGCCACGTGCTATTTCTCTTCCTGCCGTCTTTGCTGGGAGTCTGTGGAGCTGTTTGTTCTGTTTCAGCCTGCTCGACTTTTACGTAGGCCTTATATTCTAATACAGTTGAGAACGAGGGAAAATTAACGACCCGTTTCTGCTCCAACTTGTACATCCTTATCCCCAGCTTGGATGATTGTTTGATTTCCACTAGCAGTGAGGAAGAGGACAGGACTAACTGCCGACCTCTGAGGTCCCCTTGTCCTTGCATCTGGAGCTCTGTGGCTGGACCCGTGTGCATTCAGCCTTTGTTCACATTTTCAATAACAAAGTTTGCATCCTAATTACAGCACAGCTGTCTGCAGGGCCAAGACGCCTATAAGCAAAGTCTATTACTTAGGGCACACACTGACCGATCAGGTATACTATGTGCATACAATATTGGTTTCTAACAGGATGAGCCGAGAGCTAGGAGGACACGTGTCTGTTCTTTGGGGACAACTTCGGAGACTTTCTACTGAATAGTTTTCCATGAATGTTCAAAAGAATAAGATTCTTCCACAGACAGTATGTAAAAGCTAACTCTCCCCTCCCCCACCCCCAAGGTTAGTTGTGGAGTGAGGCAAGGTTGGTACCTTGCACAGAGTCTCTCTTTTGCCTTCATTCTCTGTGTGAGCTCTCCTCTTCAGCACACACTGTTCAGGTACCACCTCAGGAAAGCGTGTGCCTCCTCACCCGTGATCCCCCCTTTACCAACAAAGTGAGCCACGTCTCTTGAAAATATGACCTACATTTAGCACCGACACTTCTGGTTAGCCACTCTTCCTCTATTAAAAATCTCTTTAGTCACGTTGAACATATTCATAAGCACTTCTAATTTGCTCATATATCAGACAGAAAAGATGAGGTTACAGCTGCAGTAATAACTCAGAAGGCAAGGGCATGTTTAATATCTGCGCTGGCTGTTGTTTGCAGCACATCTGAGCTCTGTTCACTGTTCTCGTGGAGACACAGCCTGGAAATCGCTGCCATCTTGAATATCTCCAGCAGCTGATGTACAAAGGGAAAGGGGTCCTAACTGTGGGCTGACAGGTAGGACTAGGGGCCCTGAGGGCCACTGGCCGGGAATACTTGGAGTTGGTACTGATGAAAACCACACTTCGGTCACACTGGGCGGTAGTGAGCTGCTCATCCTCCACACGTTGTCTTTCTCTCTCGCTCGCTCATGAGGAATGCCCCACACATGCACAAACCATGTGTTCTTCACCAGGATCTCCACCTTTAAGGGGAGGAGTGGAAGCCCAGCCCTCCCAAGAGCCCCGGTCAGGAAAGGAAGCGTTAAACCAATCAAGAACGTATTGTTTATTTCTTGGTGTGGGCGCCCTAATAGGAGTTAAAAACTCAGACTCATGATGGGGATAAGAGAGGCGAATTGATTAAAATACATCACAAACAGGCACAAAACAGTCAAAAACTAATTTTAAAAAGAGAAAAAAAAAATTCAGACTGCACAGCTGTTTGTCCCAGGCATTGGAAGCAGCGTTGGCACATGTGAGCGAGTGAGGGTTCTTGCTTTGTCCCCAGAGGGCTTTCTCCTCAGCCTTCCTCACTTCGGCATCCCAGTGTGGCTCCATATCAAGCCACGGCCCTGCTGGGCCCTGCTGGCGGCTGTATACCATTCTTTGGTTTTCAGTGCCTCTTCCCATGTTGGTGTTCAGGCCCTGGGGGTGGGATGAGTATGCTGTTGTTTCTGACTGTCTAGAATGAGGGCCCATCACTCTTGAGGGTCAACAGCAGGTCTTAGCTTTTCTATGGTAGACCCCTCCTTCAATCACTTTTGACCCGTCTCCAGTTGGTCAGGCCCTAAGGATGCTTGACCCCCACCTTTGTGTGGCACCGTGGGCCCTGTCTGCAGAGGATTTCCGCTGCTGCCTTTTCTGTACCTGTTGTTGTTTGTTGAGACACAGCAGTGGGCTATTCTCACTGGGTTGCCAATGCGCGCGGCTTCCATTCTGCTCTCTTCTCATTGCAGTGACGGTGACTGAGCACAGGTTCACCCACGCCCGGCTCACTTTCTAGCCACGTCTTCCCTGCTGAGGCTCTCTCAAATGCTTGCTTATAGAACACCTGAGTTCTTCAACATCATTCCCCCTGCTACACCTATGATATCCAGCGGCCCATTGGACGCAGTGTGGAGCTGCTCCAGAGGAAGATTATGTAGACCCAGACTCATTGCTTTCAGCTTAGAACTGATTTGTCTTTGTTAATTACAGGAATCACCTAATACCAGCACAGACCCGGTCACTCAGACAGGAAACACAGCCTCTCTTTCCAACCCCTCTTCTCCTGCCCCTTACCTCAGTATTGTCTTCTTACTTAAGGAGTTGGGTCCTCATCACTCACATTCCACCTTAAGGAGTTAGATCCTCATCACTCACGTTCCCCCTTAAGGAGTTAGGTCCTCATGCCTTTGAGCATTCAGAAATGTCTTGATATGGACATCAAGGCAAAGACTCCTGTGTGTTGGTCATGGTGTGCCAGGTGGTGTGAGTACAGTTGTGATTAAGATGGAAAAGGCCCCATCCCCATGTAGCTTTTGTTCATACATCAAAGACAGCAAGCATATAATAACTGTGTGATGTTGGAGAGCTCCAAGCCATTGCATTACAGTGACATCGCCACCTAGTGGTGCTTTTAGTAATTTGCAGGCTTAGTTTTTTGGTGAAATGTGAACAAATCCTCCTAAAACATTCCGTCTATTCTTACAGTCGGGGACCAGGAAATGGCATGCTATCACTACTTCAGCTATTTAAAGTGCTGTTCCTCTTGTCTGGATACACTTGGAGATGAATTTTTAGTTATAAAACTGTAGCTCAGTCATGCCACGAACAACTTCCCTTGAGGGAGAGAGGTAGGCATGGATCTGGGCTTGCCAAGTGACTACATCACCCCTGTCCCGGTAGGTTGGTTCTGCCGGAGAATGTTGGATATTTTGTGTACTCTGAGCAGAAACATGAGTCTTTGTCTTGATGTCCACATCTTTAAAAGATTTCAGCGGGGCTGATGGGGATGCGGGGGAGGGGAATCCCGGCACCAACTTAGTCTGTGGAAACTGCCCCTCTCTGGTTTTCAACCGCCTCACTTTGGTGATTGTTTCTGGGGAGCCGACACAGCACCACTGGCAGTTATGGGTTTCACCGTAACGGTTACAGCTTAACTATCAGTCTGTCACTTGTAGAAATGTTCACTTCTATAGAGTTATCCCTTCTCTGGGTCCTGCAGAGCTGGAGACTCTAGCAAGATGTGGCCGCCCACAGGTGGTGACTCCAGACCTCATCTTGCTGATGCCCTGGACTTCTGGTTCTCTCGTGGCTCACGTCCACCAGCAACCATAGCTGCTCCCAGACACGGCAGAGCAACGCTGCAAACCTGCTGCAGCCACTCTATCAAATGAGCTGGGGCAGAAGATAAAAGCAAATTGACTGTGTGCTGTCCTGGGGCTGCCCTAGAGACGTTGCTCTAGTGTGCATGCGTGTGTGCGTGTGTGTGTGTGTGTGTGTGTGCGCGCGCGTGTGTCTGTGTGTCTGTGTGTCTGTGTGTGCGTGCTGTCCTGGGGCTGCCCTGGAGATGTTGCTCTAGCGTGTGCCACCACATCACGTTTTATGTGCCCAGGTTATGATGCCAAATGATTATGTGGCTGTTTTGAGTCATGTGCCCCCTGCACAAAGTACAACTTAATTTTCTCATCTAAATAGAGACTGTCTTACGGATATCTGGCGTTCCAAACTCTACAGTGAATATCTATAGCCTATTGTATATTTTACTCTTAGTCAAATGGAATGTGGGAAAGAAGCCGGTAGGTTTTGATTCAAGATTTGTTTTAATGTTCACCTCACAACATTCTAATGTCTCAAACACACCGGGCTGGGGCACGGCTCCTTTGAGAGAGTGTTTGCCCGGCCTACTGTTGGTTCCATACAAACCATACAAACCAGATGTGATGATACACAGCTGTAATCCTCACACACAGGAGGCAGATGCAGGTGGCTCAGAAGTTTAAGGTCACCCTAGACCTTAGAGACCTTTTGGGCTGCCTCTCTGTGGGGAAGTTTCTCGTGTTTCCATACCATGGCATCAATCCTCTATGCACCAGACTGTGAATCGTGCTTCATAAACTTTAAAGCACTTTTACCAGATCACAAGTTAATTGCTGTGAATTGCTCTGAATTTATTTATTAACTCATATATACAGATCCATACGTGTGTGTGTGTGTGTGTGTGTGTGTGTGTTCATTTCTCCCCACACTGTCAGGGGACAATACAGAGCCCAGCACTCTTATTCTCAGATTATATGATCTTCTAAACCTAGAGGTGACTTTACATGAAGGGATGCATGTCAATCACTTGAGTATTGTCAGACCCAGTGTTCATGACTCACCCACTCTGCCTCTGTAGCAGGGAAGCAGTTGTAGGTGATCCGTGGATGGGTGGCCCTGCAGTAGGTGACCCGTGGATGGGTGGCCCTGCAGTAGGTGACCCGTGGATGGGGTGGCCCTGCAGTAGGTGACCCGTGGATGGGGTGGCCCTGCAGTAGGTGATCCGTGGATGGGTGGCCCTGCAGTAGGTGACCCATGGATGGGGTGGCTGTGTTACAATACAATGTTATTTACAATAACACCTGATGAATAGAGTTTACCACCTTTTCTCTATACAGCAGCTTTCAAACTTCCCTCGGGGGGGGGGAGGGCATTTTCTGCCACTGCATAAACTTCCCTCAGCTTTCCTATGTGTTGTGAGTTAGGTTTCTAGACAAACCCAAAATAATAGGCTCATGGTCCATTTTTTTTTTATTAGCTGGAGGACAAACATCTAATTAAAATCTGTCATAGCCATGCTCCCTAAGTGCAGGGTCATCCGAAGCAGCCTGGTGATGCTGCCAGTCCTGTTTCTCATCCATCGAGGACCACTCAACTGACGGCCGGAAGTTCAGAGAGCAGAGTAACTCAGACTGGAGCCCACACCACCTGTGCCTAAGCACCCGTCTCCACTCTGTAGCCTCCCTGAGCTACGACACTCACGTCTGTGCTGGCTCGCTCGATTTTTGTCAACTTGATACAAGCTTGGGTCATCTGGGAAAGTGGAACTTCAGTTGAAGGGCCCAGCCCACTGTGGGCAGTGCCATCCTTGGGTAGGTGGTCCTGGGGTGTCTAAAGAAAGATACCAAGCAAACCAGGGGGAACAAGCAAGTCAGCAGCACTCCTCTGTGGCCCCCACTTCAGTTCCTGCCTCCAGATTCCTGCCTTTGCTTCCTTCAATGGATCCTGACTCAGATATGTAAGCCAAATTAACTCTTTCCTCCCCAAATTGCTTTCTGTCATGATCTTTCTCACAACAATAGGAAGTAAATGAAGACAACCTCCAACTCTGTTGGCACAAGTAACTCTCCACATGGTTCAGATGACAGAGCAGAACTTCTAGTGGCAAGTGTCTCTTTAAAATTGGCTGGCAGTGGTGGCACATGTGTTTAATCCCAGAACTTGAGAGGCACGGGTAGGCTGACCTATGTGAGTTCAAGGTTAGCCTGGTCTACAGAGCAAGTTCCAGAATGGTCAGAGCTAAAGAAACCCTATCTCAACTACCCCCCACCCCAATTATGTATTGGAATGTATATGTGACTCCATTCAGCCTAGGGGCTGAAGTGTCTGTGGTAGGGAACATGCACTCTTAATGTGTAAGATGGTTTTGTCTGTTTCAGTTAAGGGCCAGCTTCTGATTGATTCCTCACATGACTGAGTGTTTAAACTTTTGAATTTGAGTTAAAACCCTTAACTTTGTTAATAATATTAACATTGACATACCCTCACACAAACATGTGCGCACACATGTGAACTCATGCACATGTGTATACACCACACAGACATAAAGAATGAACAAAGAGAACAAGGAAACTAAATTTGCAATCTTGAAAGAGAGGCAGCATTTTGAATTATGAAAAAAAAGATTAAGAATAACAGAATAGTTTTTTTCATGTGTATCTTCCAGAGCATGACAGAGAGCAGCCTCCCGCTGAATGTGAGGTATCTGGGCCATGGCTGCCTGGTGGAATGCAAGACATGGCAGAGTGGTGTGGATTGCACACCACAGTTTACAGTTTCCACAGAGAATGTTTCTAGAGAAAGTCTACAGTTGTCTTCCAGACCAAGCGTTGCCTCTCAGGGCCATTAGGCCCTTCCCTTTTATGTCCGGAATGAATTCCTTAGGTATGTGCTAATTAAAAATGTATCTAAGTATCTGAGAGTCCTTGATTCAGTGACTAGAGAAGCATAACCCTCTCTGAGAAACTGTGCTCTGGTCTCTAAAAGGTGGAGTGATCGTAGGGTCTCCAGGCCTGACCTCTGAGGTAATGTCTCAGAACTGAGTCTTCAGTAAACTAGATGAACTGTCTTTACTTGGCCCCTCGAGCTGGAGGCGTGTCCGGACTCCCGTTCTGCTGGATGAGCGTTTGCTGTCCAGGCTGTACGTCTCTGAGTGCTCAGGCAGCTGTGAGGGCCTGCAGCCTGCCTCAGGGGAAAGGAGGGTTGGTGCAGCCTGTTCTGGCACCATCCTGGTAGAGGCTCTGACCTCCTGCCCCTGACCTCGAGAAATTCATCAGCTCCCTGGAGACTGTAAGACATTATCTCACTCGGCCCTCTGGCTCCAAGTAGGAATTCACTTAAGTTATCTCTGCAGAGGAGAATGTCTTCCTGTTCAACCTGCATGACTAAAAATTAGTTTTAAATTAAAAAAAATTTACCCATGGAGGATTTAGTGATACCTGTTCCTAAGAGCTTCAGGGCCAGAGGGTCACTTGGCGCTCTGAGAAGTAACCTTGGTGATACGGGTAATTGGAGCTTACATGGAGCGAGTGTTCTCTGTGCCAGCTATGGAAACAAGGGCTTTACCTTTTCCTCAGAGCTGCCCGGTGGGGCAGTTCCTGTGCTTGCCCTCCTTTTGCAAATGAGGGAATGCTGGGTCAAATCCTCCAGGTAACAGTATCGGGATTTGAACCCTGGGCTGTTGTTCTCGAAACACAGCGTTCCTGATCTCTGTGTACCTCTGCCTTCTTCCTTCTTGCTGTCCTGCTTCTCTTTGGGGATTAAGTTATTAGGATACGTAAAGAATTATGGATGAATCTGGAGGCCTATGGAATTAAAATAATCCCCTAGCGTTGCCTATCATGAATTAACATGTGCAGTCTCCCTGATTGGAAGCGCTCACACTGTAAAGCTAGTGGAAAAGCAGCCAGCAGCATGGCTGTGCCCCACCTCCTTAGCCAATGCCCCACACATCTCATCTTTATATTTAGCCCATCCTTCCCACAAAGAGAAGCAGGAGGAAGGGAAGCAGTAGGAAACAGACCTGTAAGCGAACTCTGGTTTGAATTAAGCGTGGTCTTTGTGCATTGCCCCAGAACAGAGATCCTGCAGCTTGAGAAGGTGCGGGAGTTGTTTCTCCCTCCCCACGTGTGTGTCAGCAGAAAGCCCACACCGTGGCTTCAGTGTTTTATTTATGGAGGACGGAGCTGTAACCAACGCCGGGGTCATGTTCCAGGCCCTCTCTTCCCTTTTGACTAACTCCTGAGACGGAGTGACCTGCTTCTGCCATTGGCCCAGATGGCAGCAGGTACGGCTTGTGTTCTGACTGCTGTGTCTGGCATCGCTGAGTGTTGCGAGCCTCTCATTTTAAATCTTAATGTCTCCCTTAATTTAGGAGCACCTCTGGAACTAACTCATTTTTCCATGTCGAACCAGAGCCTGAGAAAGTTGTGGAGATTAAAGTAAATTCAGCCCCCAGCCTGGCCCCTGATCTCAAGGCTGGCTGCACTGAGAGCTGTCAGGGAGATAGATGGGGGCGCTAAGGTTTCCTGCAGGTTTCAGCCGTGTGTGGGTACCACATGTGTTGTGTTCAGTGAATACAAATACAAGAACACATGCTGTTCCCATTCGGGACACTTCAGACCCTTCTGTCCCCAGCCTTACTACAGAATTGAAGGGGTCATTTATCACAGGCCACTTACCGATCCTGACTAGGCTTCAGGCCCTTGTACACATAAGCAGTGAACAGTGTGCCCAGGCCCTTTCAGAGGGCTGTCACACCACGATGCTGTCTCTCAACGTTCCACAAGTTCATTTGCAGGGAAGCAGCCACTGGCTAGTCACTTCTTCAGGGCTCTGCAGACCTGTGTCCGTTCTCCTGAGGCTTTCAGGTGATCAGGACAGTGTAACATACTCACTGTGGGGGCCTCACCCATTCTGCTGCCTGTAGCTATCGTTGGTCCTACAGTCACGTTGGCCTTCTGTGACCTGTTCATTTCCTCTGTTGACAGGGTCTCCCCTTCCCATCTTTGTCAAGATATAAAGCATTTGTTTTACAAGACTTAGGGCCTTCATCACCCGGTCCTTTCCATTTCTCCTCACACAGTCTCAGGAAGTTCTTACCACACCATCCTCCATCTGTGTGTATGGCCTGAGGGCAGCACTTTGCTGTCCTCTGTCCTGCTGTCCTGTAAGCTGGGGGCCTCGGAAATGAACAGCCAGCCTTTGCTCCTCCTGACCTGAGCAGGAACTCCTGGAAAGCTCCCCTGAGGAGCCCCTCAGGCCAGCCCCAGACGCCTTACATTAGTATCCTGGTGCCAGAGCCCCACACTTCCTTGGCTTGGGAAAGCTCACACAAGGAGGACTGGCCAACAGATAGACTGCCCCATCTGCCCTCCTTCAGGAAGTCATCAGAGATACGCCTTGCTGAATGTTGACCCTGGAAGCCTAGCAGACACCCAGGGGCTGGGCCACATACTCTTCACACTGCAAGAGTGCTGGCGTCTTGGCTCTCTGCTCTTCCTGTTTAGCTGGAAGTGTTCGTGCTCGGCCTAGTGCTGGTGGCGTTGGCCACTGCCTCCCACACTGCACCGAAGCGTCCAAGGACTACCATTTCCTGCCTGGCCAGGCACTGGGCTAAACAGTCTGCTTCCTTTCAAAGAAGAATTTTGTCTGAAGTCTGGTACAGTGTAGCCCGCCGACCGTCCTGTTTGATTCTTCTCATCTGTGATAATTGGTCTTTCTGCTTCTTGTCATTTTATCACGAGGCCAGTAACACAGTGAGAAAAACAGGAGCTCTGAGGTCAGTGGAATGAAGACTGAACCAAAGCGATTACGAGATTGCCATTTTGCCTGTTGTCGGCTCTGTCAATCCCTGTTTTCCTCATTTGAGTGTAGGGAGAGTTCCTGTGCCTCAGGTGCCCAGGGGATTTGGTGGGATAATTAGGGTGGAAGGTGCCAAGCACCTCAGTCATTCCCATGTGCCGTATGTGCTCGCCATGGAGCCCACCACACAAACACAGGAAACAAGTAGCAATGTGAGGCATTCCATGAAAGGTCACATGACCACACAAAGTCACATGATGAGCCTCGCAGGAGCCCACACAGGCCTCCCGGGCACAGCACCCACAGCACGTAGGTAGAACATTTTATTGCCTTTTTATCCTAAGATCAGACGGCCTCCTCACTAGATGGCAAGTGCGAACCAGACCCACGTCTCTTGTATGCAGCCTCTGGGGCTTTTCTCTTGCACTCTAGCACTTTATTTGGCAAAGGTGGGCATAGGTCAGGTAAGGAAGGTGCAGTGCATGCTCGTGGAGATGAAGATTTCCTGCCACTAAAGCTAACGAAATGTAGTAGGAACAGAATTCAGTATTTACTTTCAGCCTCATGGAAAGATGGATTTAAACCGATCTTCCAAGTATGGGAAGCTGGAGCCACAGAGATGGCAGTGCCTTAGAGTACAAGCTGCCCTTGCGGTGGACCTGAGTTCAATCCCCAGCACCCATAGCCTGTAACTCCATCTCCAGGGGATCCAGTGGCCTCTTCTGACAAGCCGGGGCATGTGTCTGGGCACACACGCACATGCGCGCGCGCGCACACACACACACACACACACACACACACGCGCGCGCGCGCGCACACACACACACACACACACACACGCACACACGCGCACACACGCGCACACATACACACGAGCATGCACACAATGCCAAAGTATGGTGGCAACTTGATAAAAGAAAATACTGGCAGGGTGATAGCATGTTGAAAAGTAGGCATGTGGGTCGAAGGCTTGCCTCTCATGAATGCCTGGGTTCCATCTCCTGCACTATATGAATCACTGATGGCACATGCTTGTAATCCCAGGACTGCAGAAGTCAGAAGACCAGAAGTTCAAGGTCATCCTTGGCTATACATCAAGTGGAAGGCCAGGGCAGCACACATGGAGTGTGACCCTGTGCAGTGTGAATGAGAAAGGAAGAGGAAACATCTCTGTGATTATGTTGTTTATTGTCATGCTGATCTCAAGAGGGCGTTACTACTGTCAGGCTGAGACTGAGCAGCCTGGCTTGGAAAGGTCTTGCCAGCCAGGTTGAAGACCTAGAATTTCATTCTCTATAACAGTGGAAACTGGAGGTGTCCTCATTAACATTACCCAGTGCTAGAAAGTAGTCATTGTAGAGGCAGAGAAGATGGCACAGTCGGTTAACAAGGACCTGAGTTCAGTTCCCAGCACCCAGCTCAGGCAGCTGGCAACCACCGGTCACTCCAGCTTTTAGGGATCTGACACCCTTTTCTGACCTCTGCGGGTACCTACACTCACATCCTTGTACCGGCACACACACACACACACATACACACATACACACACACACACACACACACACACACAACCTCTTTAAAAGCTTGCTGGGGTAATAGAGATGGGGGGACCCGAGGCTCCCAGGAATGCCTGCTTAGCCTAATTGGAGAGAGAGCTCCAGGCCACTGGCTCCTGAGGATTGACAGCTGAGATGGTCTTATGACCTCCATATACATTCACACGAGGGGCATATGCACCCATCCATACCCATGGGAATCTGCACACACCTACACACACCAAACAGTAAGAATAGGTATGCTGTAATTATTAATAAGAGCTATAAAATTTTTGAACTTGTTCTAATTTTATGTTAAATATAGTCTGATTTTTTTTTCCCTGCCCTCTGGGTAGTTTTGATTTGGGTTTGGGTTGTATGGGTCAGTTTGTTCGTTTGCTCATTTCTCTGTTTTGTGCACTTCACGCTGGCTTCAAACTGACCATGTGGCCCAGGATGAGCTTGGACTCCCTACCCTCTGCCTCTGCTTCCCACACCCTGAGATGATAGACAGCTCTAATACTTTTACTCCCATCAAAACCTGTTAAAATAACTATTTGGCTTTATGAATCGTCCAAGGAAAATTTGTTTCTAAACATTATCCAAGCCCTAAAGGGAAGCTCCTATGAATACAACATGGTTTTCAGGGAACAACTTTGCACACTGTGAAAACGAAGCCTGCGCCGGCTTGCTCCCCGCGTTCTGTTTAGCGAGCTCTGAGGGCGTCTGAATGATAACTGCATTCTCTCTCAATACATGCCATTGCGCCGAGCCTATTTTGCTTGTAGGCACGGCAGAGGGCCCATCAAGACTAGGCCCCTGCGTAGACCTCCTTCTAGGTGCGTGTGGTTGGCCGCTAGATCCCTTTCACTTCACTGAGCCGTGAAATTGACACAAAATTGTGCCGTTAGCTTGTTTCTGAGGAGTATGTTACACGTGGATATTCTCTTCTTGCTTGCACGGTACATGAAAAAAGATGACAAGATTAAAATGTCCCATAAATGAACATGAGCAAGAAAATTTAGATGTAATTTGTAATGAATTAAAAACATTGAATAATGTATAAGTACCCTGCAAGCAGAGGTGTGACTGTTCTGAACAGGCAGCTGGTGCCCGAGGGGGAAGCTTTCTCTTTCTTGGCTGACACCTTTCCCAATTTCAATTGCCTTCTCTGTGCCCTGTGGCAAGGGGACAGTCTCAGGGTCAGGTGAAGTCCTCCAGGAGCATGGACGAGTGTCTGTGTGTGTGTGTGTGCTTGGGCATCTCTGCTCTGCAGGTAAATAACACATCATCATCCTTCTGAGAGGAAATCAACCAGTGTTCTACCCTGCTTGTTTGAGAGGGGGTGTCCTTGGGTAGAACACAAGGCTCTCAGAAACCCACCCGAACCTGCTCTCCTTCCCTGCCGAAGCCTTCTAGCTTCTTGCTGTGATTCTTGTTATATTTTTGTTTCTTATTTTACCATCTGACCTGACAGTAATTGACATCTTAAGCCCTGTAAAATAAGTATACATAATTGCTAACTGTCTTTTATTCAGCACTAAGACATGAGTTCCACAGGACAGAGCCTTCTCTTCTCCTTATATATTCCGTGTCTCTAGTGACTGTCACACACTAGAAGTTCAATAAACATTTCTTGAATGAGCAGCTGAAAGAAAGCATGGTCCTGCCCCCTCCACCCCCCACCCCCCCCCCGCCCCACAGCTTTTTTGCATCCAGCTCCAGTGCTGTCCTCTCCATGTCCTGGCCACACCCTTCATACGGTCGTGAGTTCACATTCCCTCCAACTCCAGCCTGGAGCTGCCTATGCTTGGATGGAGCTGGGCCTTTCCCTTGTCTGCCTCTCTGCTGTGGAGCACTTGACAGGGACATTGAGGCTGCAGAAGAGCCAGCCCTTCCTAAGAAGGAAGGCCCTGCTATGCTCTCTACATTTCAGATCTGTCTCAGTTTCCAACCTATAACTAATCAACGTTTTTATAAAATTCAAGTAAGGAAAAATTGAAGAGTTAAATATATAAGCCCCCTTTATTAGATTAGATACAAAAATACTGTCCAGTTACATTTTTGAAGTTGCTACTCTCGAATTTCTGATATGGTTATATATTTGTTACATGAAACACTTGCCACTCTGTAACAGGTGAAGAGTCTACATTGTTTGGGGAGCAGTGTACCAGGTGACATCAACTCTGTCCTATCATCGGAACTCCTAGCCTGTCACTGTGTAACTGGTCACAGAGGCTAAGTAAAATGGAAATTGGTCCCGTTTAATTGGCACCAGTAACTGGCCAAAGGGGGAAATCATCTGGAGTGGCAATCATAGCAAAGACACACATGTTCCTATGTACTATCTCCGGCAGAACAAGCATGAACAGCTGGTGGTGTGACCGCACCGTGCCGGGTCACTGCCTTCAGTTGACCACAGCCCGTAAGGATTTGCATACTCGTCCTCATGCTAACTGAACAGGCTCACATTTTATTTTCCTCAAAGAGAGGCAAATATTAAAGTATATGTTTACAGAAAAAGAAAAAAAATTTAAGGGCTGGGTTTTAAAAGATTTTCGTGAGAGTTTTCCCTGCTATTTTATAGTCATCTCACATATATCAAATTCATTTTGATCTTGTCTTTCTAAAGCCCCCTCCATGTTCAGTCATTATTCCCCCATGTTCAGCCATTACTCCCATGTTCAGCCATTATCCCCATATTCAGCTATTACCCCCACACCCCATGTTCAGCCATTACCCCTGCCTTGT